>NW_026606616.1:0-242500 GCF_029890125.1 Rhinichthys klamathensis goyatoka
CAGTGTCCCCAAACGAGCCTTCAAATAAGAAAAAAGAAGAGCAGTCAGTTCGGTTTCCCTGCCGGTTCGCCGTTTCAGGGCGCCGAAGTGCCTGCTTTTTTCAACGATCCTCTGAGGAGGGTCGTAGGAACTAAGCTAGTTAGAGGTAGGCAAGATCTGAGGACTGTCATCTCTAATAAAGCTTAGACAAGAAGTCCTGTCGCAAGAAAACGAGGCTATCAGGCTTCTGAGGGCTCCTCCGGGGCAGGGACGGTTTTGAGAAATCGTTTCTCCTCGGCGACCTCTGGGGTGCGACTCTCTGAGGAGGGTCGCACAGCGGTCAGTTCGGTTGTTCCTTGCCGGTTCGCCGCTTCAGGGCACCGTAGTGACTGTTCAACCAAGGGACGGTTTTGAGAAATCGTTTTTCCTCTGGGGTGCAACTCTTTGAGGAGGGTTGCAGCGCTGCCAGTTCGGTTGTTCCCTGCCGGTTCGCCGTTCAGGGCACCGAGGTGTCAGCATCCCCATACGATCCTCCGAGGAGGGTCGTAGAATGGTCAGTTCGGTTGTTCCCTGCCGGTTCGCCGCTTCAGGGCGCCGTAGTGACTGTTCAAACAAATCCAGAGGCCAGTCTTGAGAGACTGGTTCCCCTAGTAAATTTCTGGCAGCGTGGAAACTACTGCCACATATTTCTCAGTGGGTCCTGCACACTATAGAAAAGGGTTTCAGAATTCAGTTCGGTTCTCGTTCGCCCAGATTTCTAGGGGTCCTCCTCTCATTGGTGGACCCCGAGCAGGCTTTGGTTATGGAGCAGGAAGTACTGTCACTTCTGCAAAAGGAGCTGTAGAAGGGGTTCCTCCTCCCAGCAGACAGCCATTACTTCATTGTTTCCGAAAGAGGATGAGGGAGGTTCCCGAGGTTTGCTTTCGGGGGCGAAGCATACCATTATCGGGTTCTTCCATTCGGCCTAGGTTTATTACCCCACACCTTTACAGTATGCGTGGATGCAGCTCTGGCTCTTCTGAGACTCCAGGGCATTCGCGTATTATACTACATCAATGATTGGTTGCTCCTAGCTCAATCTGAGTTTATGGCAGTTCGGCATCGAGATGTCGTTCTGTCTCATTAAGGATGTTGGGGTTGCCTCTCAACGCCAAGAAGAGTGTGCTCTGAGGACCACTTTTCTAGGTGTAGCAATTCTTACAGCCGTAATGGGGTATATCTAGGCCAGTCACTCACTGTGAAACAGTTTCAGACGGGTGGGTCTCATGGCAGTTGCGTCCAACGTATTACTTTTGGCCTTCTGTTCATGAGACCCCTGCAGTGGTGGCTCAGGACCAAGGGGTTTTCTCCGAGGGGAAATACATTTTCGCATGATCAAGGTCACGCGGCTATGCCTTCGTGCTTCGGTCATGTGGAAGAACCTTGGTTCCTCGCCCAGGCCCAGTGTTGGGGGCTTCTTGTCGACGCATATTGCTATCGACGGATGCTTCCCTCACAAGTGGGGGCGATCATGAGTGGTTGCTCGGCGAATGGCGGAACAACACACTGATGGTCTCGTATATCAGAGCAGATATCCTGTTGAGGCAGGGGCTGAGGCCCAGGGGATTGGAGACTTCACCCCGAGGTGGTGGAGCTTCTTAGGGAGAACTTTGGTCTAACTAAAGTCAAGTCGACCTTTCACATCGTTTGTACAACGCATTGCTCTATATGGTTCCCCCTCACGCAGCCAACTCTTCTCGGACTGGATGCGATGGTGCAGGTGTGGCCGAGGCTGCACCTGTACGCATTTCCCCCGATATCTATGCTCCCGGAGGTTCTGGAGAGGGTTCGCCGGGAAGGGGCTCATCTGCTACTAGTAGCCCCGTACTGGCCGACTCGAGTTTGGTTCTCGGACTTTGTCTCTTCTGGACGGCTCTCCCATGGAGATTCCGTTCAGGAGGGACCTGCTGTCCCAGGCAGGGGGCACGATATTTCACCCTCGACCGGAGTTGTGGAAACTGTGGGCCTGGCCTCTGAGGGGGCCAGGCTCATAGAATCCAGTCTCTCGACTGAGGTCGTTGAGACATTCTCCATTCCAGAGCTCCTTCCACGAGAAGACTGTATGCACTGAAATGGAAATTTTCTCCACCTGGTGTGGTGAGCGTCAGTTAGATCCTGTTAACTGCCCTGTTGGTTCAGTTCTCGATTTTCTGCAAGACCGTTTCTCTGCTGGATTATCTCCTTCCACCTTAAAAGTTTGTGGCGGCTATTTCGGCCTATCATACCCCTCTGGGGGGTACTTCTTTTGGGAGAGATCCTCTGATTACTCGTTTTCTCCGTGGTACATTGAGGTTGAGACCTGCACTGCACTCTAGAGCACCGGCTTGGGATTTAGCCATTGTACTTGAGGGTCTGGCTTTGGCTCCCTTCGAGCCTATTGAAGAGGTTTCAGAAAAATTCCTCACTTTGAAAGCTTTATTTCTCCTTGCTATTTCATCTATCAAGAGAATTGGAGATTTGCATGCCCTGTCGGTTGCTCCGTCATGTCTGGAATTTGCACCTGGTATGGTGAAAGCATTTCTATACCCTAGACCGGGTTATATTCCTAAGGTCCCAGTTAATGTTGGGGGCCCAATAGTGTTGCAGGCCTTTTATCCTCCACCTTTTAATACCCCAGATCAGGAACAACTGAACCTGTTATGTCCAGTTCGGGCATTGGATGCCTACGTTCACAGAGCTGCCCTGTGGCGTAAGTCAGAGCAGTTATTTGTATGTTTTGGGTCACTCAGAAGAGGGTGCCCTGCATCTAAACAGGTTATGAGCAAATGGATAGTCGAGGCTATATCATTGGCTTTTGAAGCGGCCGGTCAGCCTTCACCTATGGCTGTACGGGCCCATTCTACAAGGAGTATGGCGGCCTCTACGGCCTTAATTTCGGGTGTTTCCCTTCTTGACATTTGTAATGCGGCAGGTTGGTCCTCTCCACATACATTTGTCAAGTTTTATGACCTTGACCTCTCCACTCCAGGGGCGAGGTTGCTTGCTTCTTAGTGTGCGCAAGGACTTCACACAGAACGGGCATTTGTCACTATGGCGTAGTGGGTATGGGGTTCCCACCGCGTCTCAAACGCAGCTCGAAGTTCCCTTGAAAGGGAACGTCTCAGGTTACGTATGTAACCCTGGTTCCCTGAGAGGGAACGAGACGCTGCGTTTGCCTGCCATACTTCCTGCATGCCCTGATCGACTTGCTTCAGACTTTTTCAGAAGCTGTCGCGGTCTGTTTTCAAGGGTGCTTTATAGTTTCCTGGTCTATGACGTCACCCATGACGTATCGGGCTTCCATTGGACTGATTTTACACGTGCTTCATGACGCAATCACGCAGAGCGTTCCCACCGCGTCTCAAACGCAGCGTCTCGTTCCCTCTCAGGGAACCAGGGTTACATACGTAACCTGAGACGTTTTCTGTCTCTCTCTTCAGGTTCTGTGGGACAAACTCTGACTCAATCTGAAGCGCAGACAGTGCAGCCTGATCAGACCGTCTCTATTCACTGTAATCATAAACCAGCAATAGACTGTGTTAAAAAAGATACCACCCTGTATTGTATGTCCTGGTACCATCAGATTCCTGGAAAAGTTCCTAAACTCCTGATCTATTTAACATCAGAGAGAGCTCCAGGTGTTTCTTCTAGATTCAGTGGCAGTGAAAGTGGAAACCACATGGATTTTACTCTGACTATCAGTGGAGTCCAGCCTGAAGATTCAGGAGTGTATTACTGTCAGAGTGGACATAACAAGGGGGTCTCTGGCACCATAGACTGGGTGTTCACACAGTGTAAAAGCATCATACAAAAATCTCCTTGGTTGAGACTTCTGCAGATGTTGATGTTGAAGATCATTATTCACCTCACTGACTTATACACACACATAGACATGACACATACACACACACTATATTTACATAGACATTTTAAGGCTGGAGAACTGTTGATGTTCGTTAGTCACAAACTCAACACATTCTACATAAGAATGCCTCAATAACATTTCCACATGAATTACAATCCTAAAATTCATCCAACCAAGATGATGGAAGAAAGCTCGCTGTGGCCAAATATTTCATGTTTAATTTAGTTCACCTCTTAATTCTTCTTGATGAGAAATTAATTTACCATATTCTGTGTATAGTCTGAATCCACATTTGTCTCCTCTGTCCACAATTACAGCACATCATCCCTACAGCATTATTTATATTATTCTTGTGAAGTTAAACTGGACTTATATTAATTATATCAACATGTAAATAAAAAAATGAATAAAAGATTATAGTAAATCAATTAGTCTTTTTAAAAGTCTTTTTAATTTCAGGTAAATATATACTATAATATTCATAATTCCACACAAGAAATACACACTTAATAATTCAAAAAGCTTTTATTTGGCAATAATTATTTGTTTAATAACACTTAATCAAAATATGTGCAAAAACGTGTATTAAAACACAGGCTTAAAGAAAGATTAACTAACAGAGAAAACTGGAAATGTTGACAAAACTTTTTGAAGACTGTGTGTAGGTTATATATGAGTGTAAATGAATGATTAAAGCTCCTGCTAATGCCGTCCACCTTCTAGCTCATCTTCCAGTCAGAGGGGAATCCCTTACTGCCCAAACACAGCACTGTAGCTTATGTGATGAAATGAAGATTTAAATCAGTCCCTCATTAACTATTTCACTATAATAAAATATTTAGTGGATTGGCTGGGAAACTGTTTGTATTTCTTTTATGTGTCTTATTTCAGCTCTTAAAACTTTTATTCATTGTATATATTTATTTGGTGCAAAAACACTGCTTTTACAGACCTGTTTAGCTGATCTCCTACACCTTTAGCAAGGTAATAAAAAAGTAAAAAAAAATAACAAGCAAAAATAAATTAAATAAATAAATAAATAAGCTGTCTGCAGTTTAACTGAATCTCTAATTGCTTTATTGCATACAAGAAAACAGTGTTTCATCCGTATGCTTTAAATGTCCAGTTTAGTTTGAAATAGATCCTGAATCATTTTTTCCCTGTCCACTCTTTCTCTGGTAAAAATTGTAATAAGGTTTCCTCTGGTATATAATTAAGATAAAAACTTTTTAAAAGTTTATTTTCATGACATTTATATTTAACTCCATTCAAATGAATGTAAACATGTAAACTAATATAATCCAAATAAAATGAATAAAATACTATGATGTACAGGAACAAATTAAATACAAAATAAGTATTTTAAAGAAAATTATGAAAATATGCTATACTATATTGAAACAATAAATGAACACAATTAATGACTCAAAAAGCTTTTATTTGGCAAAAATAAAAGATTAACATCTTTTAAAGAAAGATTAACACGTACAGAGCAAAATTTACACTGTGTGTGAAGTGTGAATTAATAATTATGCATGCCTGTATGTCTTTGTGTGATATGTGTGTGTGTTTCACTGGTCATCATCACACAGCTGTGTGTTCAGGCTCTGGGTCACTGCATTCTGGGATGTGTGTGTGGCGTCACAGCTGATGGTTTTTGCTCGGCTCCACTCACTCTCAGTGAGACTCAGGCTGCTGCTCCAGCTGTACAGTCCATCCTTCTGCAGAACACTGGGACTCAGATTCACAGCAGAGCTCCTGCTACTGCCATCCACCTTCCAGCTCAGCTTCCAGTCAGAGGGGAATCCCTTACTGCCCAAACACAGCACTGTAGCCTTACCCTGCTGCAGCTCGCCTCTGGAGGGAGGCAGGACCGTGAGAGTGGGGCGAGTGCCAGCTAGAGAGAGAGAGAGAGAGAGAGAGAGAGAGAGAGAGGGGAGAGAGAGAGAGAGAGAGAGAGAGAGAGAGAGAGAGAGAGAGAGAGAGAGAGAGAGAGAGAGAGAGAGAGAGGGAAGAGAGAGGAGAGAGAGAGAGAGGAGAGAGAGGGGGGGGGGGGGGGGGGGGGGGGGAGAGGGAGAGAGAGAGAGGGGAAGAGAGGGAGAGAGAGAGAGAGAGTTTCATTCTTCTTAAAAACAGCTCTATCAGTCTTTCACTTCCCTTTAAGAGATTCAGAGTTAATCAAGCAGATCTGAAGTGCAACAGCCCGTAAAAACACATTTTACCAGTAATCACACATATCTATAATTGGATTTTAAAAAGATTCATAATATTATGTTATGAATCTTTGATTTTTTGGGAATCTTTTTTATTTGTTCAAATTATGAAATAGTTTCTTGTTTAACATTTACTGTATTACTAACAGTTACAACATTTTTTAGTGAAAGCAACAACAAATGAAGACACATTTCTGTCTGGTGTGACTTAAAACTTTTCATTAAAAACAACTTTTTCATTATTCAAGAATTATTAAAAATAATTATTACAAACTATTAATAATAAGATACCAAAGCTGTTCTACTGTCTATATTTTAACTTTTTGCATAACAAAATGTTTTAATGTTTTCTTGTTTGCCTCTGTTAAATCAATCTGTAGAGGTGAGTAAAAGACGTATACAGATATTAGCATTATATTTCATGCCCAAAGAATAAAAAATACAAACAGCTATTCTTTGTCAAATATGATTTACCATTTTGCTCAGTAATAAAAAAGTGATTGGTTTAAACTGGTCTATAGAAGAGCTAAGGAAAGTTAGACAATTATTTGGTAGTGTCACACCAGATTAAAACTTTCTAATTATTTATTCTACTAGTCATTATTTAAAAAATATTTTTTAAATAAAATAAAATCATCTTATGTTCTTTTCATTCTATTTTTTGAAATAAAAAGAGATTTACTTACTGCCAACTGAGAGTCGTGTTCCTCCACCGAATGTGCGCCACAGTGATGCAAACCCAATGAGCGGCTGTACAAAAACCTCCTGCACTAAAACTGACACTGACAATAACCAGTTTGCTCTTTTATAAACAAACAAATCAGATAAAGCTGCATAATTAAACGAGTTTAATTTGGATAATTTCCCACATTTACTAAGAAAAATAATAATTATTATTATACTAATTATTAAACTAAATATGTACATCAATCACTTTCTTGTGAATATATTTTGATTCTCTTAAGCATTTACTTACTCATTGACTTAGCATTTACTCAAAAAATTTCTAATTCTAGTCATTTACAATCCAAAGCAGTATTAATGCAGCAATAAAAACAACAGTAATCTCTAAATTTGCAACCTATTCAGATTCACATTTCATTAGTGTTTATTCGTCTTCTTATTTTATTCTGCACTTACTTTCCACACTTAGTTTGGTCCCTCCATCAAAAATCCTCCACAATAATTCATCCTCATTCACTGCAAAAACCTCAAGAATATTCTGAGAGCACCGCACAAGTTTAAATTAAACTATGATGATTAACTCATTAAAATATGCATATATTACAATGCCCATCATCATATGATATCTCAGTTCAGAAAGGTTTTTTCCACTGTAATGTTATTTTGCATTGGCAGCTCATGCTTCAGTGCTCTGGAAGGGTTTATAGGCCTGTGAAAGATTTTAACATACAAGATCTGTCCACTCTACAGAAGCCAATATGATTCTCTTCATCTGGGCAATTTACTGCATCCAAGGTAATGAAACAGAAATATATATATATTTTCTTAATATATTTTTCCTTTTTTTATATATTTTCCTAAATTTTTGTACTAATAAATATTTGAATTCAGCAAAGTCTTCTTTGTCTCACAGGCTCTTTGGGACAGGTCGTTGTGACTCAACCTGAGTTTAAATCAGTTCAGCTTGGTCAAACAGTCTCTATTGATTGTAAGGTCAACACTGTAGTTTATAGGCTTCCAACGGGCTCAACATCCAAAGATTACTACATATTCTGGTACATTCAGAAGCCAGATGAACCTCCTAAACTCCTTATATATTTCACAACAATGAAGCCCTCAAGTGCTCCATCTAGAATGAGCGGTGGAGGCAGTTTTCACTCTGGAGGAAACGGTCTTGATTTTACTCTGACCATCAGTAATGCCCATCTTGAAGATGCAGGAGATTATTACTGTCAGAGTCTACATAAGATAAATGACAAATGGGTGTTCACACAGTCAAACAATGCTGCACAAAAACCTCCCTTGGTTAAACCACAGAGAATCCTCTGATGCATCCGAGACCTACAGGTGCTGAAATGAGAACAAAAACGGGTTAGCATCAATGAGATACATATGGTTTTTATGTATTCTTATTTAATCTAATTAATCTTCTAACCCAGATCTGCCCTATAGAAATAATAATCATTGTTGTTCCTGTAACGTATCTCGTTTTTCCCCAGACAAATCAATTGTGTTCTATATACTGTAGTATATAAAGGCCAGGCCTTTGTGAAAATTCATATTTAAACGATATCTCTATAGATACATGTGATGTGCGAGTTTTTCAGTATGCAAAGATAAAACGTTGCAACTTCAAGGAGAAGTCCACCCATACTGTATATCTGCCCGAATATATATTTTTAACCATATATATATATATATATATATATATATATATATATATATATATATATATATATATATATATATATATATATATATATATATATGGTAATAAAGAAAATAAGGAATATGACACAATAAAAACATAACCATAATCAAATATTTTAATATATACTTTTAAATTAAGATTTGCAATTCATTTCTTGTTTATCACAATAAAAGGAACCTGGAAAAAAAACTATTAAAAAAATAAGCATAAACCACAAATAGCCTAAAGAAATATTACTTTTTCTTCTCATTGCACCATGACAATAACCATTCATTTAGCGCAAATAATCTACTGAAACAGCTGAAACAATTTCTCTCAAGTGTACTTATTTTTTTTATATTTTGGAAATAAAATAAAGGTCTCAACACTGTCCAAAGGCAAATAAAACCAAATACAGAGATGGAAACTTGTAATGTCTTACTGCCCCCTACTGGAACTAATGAAACCTCTGCATTGTTCAACTCCAACTTGTTCAACTTGTTGGTCATGACAACAGACTACGTTATATATTTTGAACTCTAAATAGCAAGGAAATGAGAAGAGTGCAAACCCCATAAGACTTCATGTTACACAAGTGAAAGTTCAGAGGAAATGTCTATTGCCTTCACCTTTATTGAATCCAGGTCGTTTTCAAGGGTAGCTACAGTACAGGCGTTGACATTGCATACAATTTAACATTTTCCCTAACTAACAGTAATCACGTCGTAAATGTTTAGAAATGAACAACTCAACTCAATTCGTGAATCGATCAAACGGGCTACCAAAATGGTCCAGGGTTTAACCTGAATCATTCAGACACCCCACTCTTACCGAATCGTTAGGAAGCGTTCTCACAGAGTAAACTCAAACATGTACCGGGATATTTACATTATAAAACACAAAGAGCACCGGATGCAGTGAATATTGATCTGAGTTGATCAATATTCACTTGATTATTTTCCAGCGACGATGAAGAAGGTCTTTATGTTGTGCACACATGCAGATAAATGTCTAGTTTTTAGATCAAATTTCGCTTACCTAGGCCTACAGTAGTAAATCAGTAGTTGGTGTTCACATAATGCTAGAATATGAAACATATTGAATCTCCATATGCAGCTGTGAAACACACTGGTTCCGTTTGAGTAGCTACATACATCATTTTACTTGTAAACTCTGCAATATCTACCACAAGTTGCTATTGTTGTTTAATCACTAGGGGGCGGTGTCACAATACATACCACCACTGTCATGCTGATTAGGCCTATTTGTGTCTCTTGTCCATGTATGTCTAGCATGGTGTGGAGTCTATACCATACATGAAACTCATGGTAACTCATGAAACTACATGGTAGAATTGAGAGATAACTTCATATTCAAAACAATTGTTCACAGGTTCAGTTATTTTGAGAACAGCTGAGTTGCCTCTTATTTGCTGCACTATTCACATCACACCGGCCAGTCAGTGCTGACATTTCCATTAGATAAAGGGAAGGTGTTGCAGTGAGTGTTACAGAACTCCTGTGCTGGTTGTGGTGTATAATGTACCTCAGACTGATGTGCAGAGACAACTAAGTAAGCCATTTACAGCCTGATTTTTGTGTAGGCTACTAGTGCGTATACTTAAAATCTGGCGTAGTGCGTGTGACAAACTGATTATGTTCCTAATTTTAAACTTGCTTTGGATAAAAGCATCTGCTGCATCTGAATCTATTTTGAACAAGCTCTTTATCTCTGTTGCACTTTCAATAGTTTCTTTGAGCATCCCGACATTTCATTAGCTTGCCTGAGTTTGTGCAGTACTTTTTTTTTTCTTTTTTCAGTTTGTTTTTCTTGTTTTTCTGAACAGTTTGAAATTTATTATTTTTACAGTTCCGTTTTGTGCCGCTACAGTAATTACACACTGCATGTTTAAACATGATTTACAGTCTTTCTACGTCACATTGTGTAAAGGATGTATAGGCAGTGTTGGGGAAGCTACTCTGAAACTGTAGTTTGACAAGCTACAAGCTACTCGTAAGTTAAAGGTGCCCTAGAATGTTTTTTTTTTTTTTTTTTATAATGTTTCCTGGGTTACCCTTATAATGTTAGTATGTTTTTTAGATAAAAAATAATCATAATTTAGAAATAAATGGCATTTTTCCTTGCCTGCTTTTAGCCTCTGATTTGAACACTCTGTTTGAAGGGGCGTGTCTGCTGTGGGATTCAGTGTAACCGCGGCCACTGCTGTGATTGGCTGACATGCTTGCATATGAAATAGCTACTCATTACATGTGAAACTCTCTCACGAATACTTTTACTACTGCTATTATACGTTTTTACTATAACAGTTATCGAGATTAACGAATCGTGAGATGTTTTTAAAGTATTTAGATCTATTCCCATCACATAAAATGTTGCCGTGATGAGCATTGAGCAGATGACAGTGTGTTGATCGCGAGAATGAAGATCTTATCATTGCAAAGCAGTTTCTGCACTCTCTCTGCTTTCACCAATGCAAACACGATGATGTACATACAGTAAGAGCTTCGTTGTGCAGTAACGTGCGTCATTGATTTCATAACGAGTTTGGCAAGTGTCCAGATAAACTCGCGCTGTGTGGAAAGATTGTTCTTTGATCGCTTTCTGTATATAATTTGGTCACAATTTAAATACGATTATTTTCATCCTACTAAAAGAAACGATGTGAAGCTGATATTTTAGTCACTGGCTTGACTTACTGATGCATAAACAGTATTTAACGATTTTGAGAGAAAGATTACCTGTCTGAACTTGAACAATTACACATCAGAAAGTGTTGCTTGGTAGCTCGATCCGAGGCCAGCTCTGTATTTATGGCGTTATTATCCTGGCAAATGTCGAGAGCGCATTATTGTAGCGCGAAAGTACATTAATATTATGCGCGAGCGTGAATCTCTCTGCTCGCGCGCGGAATATGATATGCCGAGCGCGAATCTCTCTGCTCGCGCGCGGAATATGATATGCCGAGCGCGAATCTCTCTGCTCGCGCGCGGGAACTGGGCGCGTGCTCTCAGATACACTTCTCTTGTAAGAATTCTCTCTCTGGGCTGAGTGGGCTCGCTGCCTCGCTCAGAGAATATGCCTGCACTTAAAAACGTGTTCAGTGCAATCGCGAATCGCTCCTCTTCCCCAGCTAACAATTTTAGGTTATAAGAACGTTTTCATAACGTTCCCATTAAGTTATAAAAACGTTATTTCTGAATGTTCTAGGGAATTTCAAAAAGTCCCGTTTTTTAGACGTTGTATTAACGTTATTTCTTGGTTATAATTCTCCCTTTATATAAACGTTGTATTAACGTTCTTGCTTGGTTATAAGAACGTTATTCAAACGTTCAATTCTCCCATTATATAAACGTTCTCTTAATGTTTTTCTAAGATAATGAAAAACGTTTCATTCAATAAAAAACATTAAGAAATGTTTTAATAATTATTAAAACCTTTCTTAATGTTTTTAATATAACAAGGTAGCCTATATAATAGGCCTAGCCTATATGAAGAACCTAAAACAAGAACTTTCAGATTTTAAAATTAAGACAACATTTTTAAAAAAAGACCCATGAATCATGTCTATAATATGTGTAATGTAGTCCACTGAAGTCGAGTTGAATTGAACCCAAGTATAGTTTATTCCAATAAACCGATTTGGGTTGAAGTGACAATATGAAATTAACATGAACATAAACTTGGACTAAACATAGAATCACCAACAATGGTACAGGGAACAAAGCTAGACAAGAGACAATGGGAACACAAGGACAAGGATAATGACCAAAAACAACCAATGACATTCACAAGTTAAAGTTAATTTAATTTAATATAGCTCATTTTTACAACAATTTCCAAGTTTATGTTCATGTTAATTTCATATGGTCACTTCAACCCAAATCGGTTTATTGGAATAAACTATAGGCCTACTTGGGTTCAATTCAACTCGACTTCAGTGGACTACATTACACATATTATAGACATGATTCATGGGTCTTTTTTTATTTTTTTTTTGTCTTAATTTTAAAATCTGAAAGTTCTTGTTTTAGGTTCTTCATATAGGCTAGGCCTATTATATTGTTATATAAAAAACATTAAGACAGGTTTTAATAATTATTAAAACATTTCTTAATGTTTTTTTATTGAATGAAACGTTTTTCATTATCTTAGAAAAACATTAAGAGAACGTTTATATAATGGGAGAATTGAACGTTTGAATAACGTTCTTATAACCAAGCAAGAACGTTAATACATACAACGTTTAATTATACAAAGGGAGAATTGAACGTTCTAACGTTATTATAACCAGGAAATAACATTAATACAACGTTTACATAACGGGAGAATTGAATGTTCTTATAACCAAGAAATAACGTTAATAAAACGTCTAAAAAACGGGACTTTTTGAAATTCCCTAGAACATTCAGAAATAACGTTTTTATAACTTAATGGGAACGTTATGAAAACGTTCTTATAACCTAAAATTGTTAGCTGGGGAAGAGGAGCGATTGCACTGAACACGTTTTTAAGTGCAGGCATATTCTCTGAGCGAGGCAGCGAGCCCACTCAGCCCAGAGAGAGAATTCTTACAAGAGAAGTGTATCTGAGAGCGCGCGCCCAGTTCCCGCGCGCGAGCAGAGAGATTCGCGCTCGGCATATCATATTCCGCGCGCGAGCAGAGAGATTCACGCACATCATATTCCGCGCGCGAGCAGAGAGATTCACGCTCGGCACATCATATTCCGCGCGCGAGCAGAGAGATTCACGCTCGGCACATCATATTCCGCGCGCGAGCAGAGAGATTCACGCTCGCGCATAATATTAATGTACTTTCGCGCTACAATAATGCGCTCTCGACATTTGCCAGGATAATAACGCCATATGTATTGGCCCAAGTTGAGGAAACAGTCGGTGAAATGTTTGGAAATTTCCAGAGAAAATAAAATTAACCCATTGTTTCTTCAGAGGCTCAGATGAAGGAACTAAAAAATACTTGTGTGTTCATGTGTACATCCACACTGAGCAACTGCTATGCTTCGGCTGCGCAGTTCCGCCTGGCATTGAGGGCTGGCATTATGCAAATATTTGGAGGCGTACATACAGACCCGGTGCCATGGGGGGGCATTGGGGGGCCTGGCCCGCCCAAGGGGGTAATCCATCGACCGGAAGTTGAAGCCGGCCGGGTACCGCCATCTTGTAGCAGAACTTCACTTGCGTTAGCATTTCCATTGACTACCATTCATTTTGGCGTCACTTTGACAGCGAATAACTTTACATCTGAGGCGTTTAAAGACTCCATTTGTCCATTATTTATTTCTAAAGAAAAAACACGACAATGTATAAATGGCTCCATTACCTTCTATGTTACATTATGGCCCCGTAGAAACAGTTTTAGTAAAAATAGGCTAACGATTGCGTCATAACCACTCGACTCTCTGTCGCGCTGTACAGAAATTACCGTACAGACAGGAGGAGAAGCTCGCAGGCAATCGGGGGGACGTCCCGTCAAGGGAGAAGCCCATAGATAATGAGTCCATAAAAGCAACGGAATACTTACTCCTGCTCACTCACGATAAAGGACTCTTTGCTCAAGTTCCCCGTCTCTGCAAGATTAACGTTGGCAATTTTCACGCACAGCTACTAGAAGATTCACGTCTGTCAGACAGGTTGCTCACGTCATCAAGCTTAGTTTGAGTCGGTCTGAGTCTGCGCGTCAGGAACGGAAGTTCTCAAAAATCGCTAAAAGTGGGCTTCAACTGTCTCAACTGAGTTCCAATGAGATCGCTCTGTCCATTTCTTTTACTGTATATGGGCCCGCCCTGTGAGTCACTAGTGCCCGCCCTGGACGAGCCTTTCTACTCGTAGTCTCCCTTCATCAACTCTACGTCACGTCCCACATCTCGATCATCGCGATCTCACAAAGCTCTTTTATTATCAATGAAGCTGGCTGCACAATGAATCTTTTATAATGTCAACACTTTGTTTGGTATAATCAGAGGATTTGCCAGCATGCAGAATTCATCACTGAACAAAAACTCCAAAGTTTTGAGCGGTGAGTGGATTTTATCTGAAACGCATCTGATTGGCCATTGCGTTTTAGAAATCAACACATATGTCTGTGATTGGCTACATCGCACAACGCTGCAAAAACACGTTATAAATAGAAACTCTACCTAATTGCGACTGTAAATCGTTATTTTGTTTAGCTGTTCTTATTGCTTTTGTGCAATAGATGCAGATAACAATTTATTTGTTTTTGGATGTTTTATTTAGATAGGGAGTCCCACGAATCGTTTGATTCTCCCGTAACCCATTACCGCCCGCGCCCGCACTCGGCCATCAAATCTAAATGTTAGTAGTCCCGACTCCCGCGGGAGTCCACCAACCACCAGTCCTTGCTTGTTTGCACTTTTATTTATATTTTTATCAATAGGCTACTGTAAAAGATATTGACGAATGAACAATGAATTCATAAATAAATAAAACGTGTCAGCTTGACATTGTGACAAGTGAAATCAGTTGGCCTATTCACATCAGAGTTCAATCAGCTTTGACATATTTAAATCTGCATATTTGTGATATTTTTACTTTTATAAAGGACATTTCCCCTAATTTTATTAAATATATGATTATATATCTTAATGATTCCTCTTTCATTTTATATTCTTTATTTGATCAATAAATTAAATTAGAATAAGACACTACAGGACTGTTACCAATCTAATTAAATCATTTACACTAAATAATATACATTAAATAATGTTATGAGATTGTTTTAAATCTTTTTTTAAAATAAACAAACAAATAAGAAAAGTTGAAAAGAATTACACTTTTAAACATGAAACTAAACCGCCAGTAGATGGCGGTGATAAGCGGTGTTATTAAGCGAGTCATAGAGTCATTTGTTCAAACGATTCGTTCAAACAGCTCATTCATCAAGAAAAAAGTAGTCGTTCATGAATGGGTCATTGAATCTTTGACTCAACCGATTCGTTTAAAACACTGAATCATTTAGTAACGAAAACACGGTTGACTGTCTGAGATGCGTTCTGTTTCTGCTGGGATCTTTGTTTTGGATTGGAATTATTTTCACTGCTAAAATATAACAAAAAGTCAATATTGCATCTAAAATGTAAGTGACTTAATATGAATTACTTATTGAACTGTCGAAATCAGTGTTACATTTTCAATCGTGATGATATTCAGCACTTGGTCGTGTGGTGTTGCTTCATGTTATAAATAACGTTATAAAAACTAATTTGCACATTAAAAAAAATTTAACCGCAGTGTGCTGCTAACTGAGTTTCTTTGTGTGAGCTGCAGTTAGGCCTATTTGTTTCATCGAGAGGCTGCGCGAGCCTAAACAGCACAAATTGTTAGCGTCAGTACATTATCTAGGCTACTATCGATCATTATCATTTGTATCATACATATTCAATTCATTAACGATCCTTTAATATTAAGCAATTAGGAAATTAGGTTTATCTCATTTGTGCCCCCCTGAAAAAAATGTATGCCCGTCCGTGAATTTGTGTCTGGCGCCGGGTCTGCGTACATATTAATGATCCCGACTATTGCGTCACAGTCGGTATTGTGTGGAGAACCGACCGTTTTTCAGGGGTGTTTATAAACGTGAATTAAATGAGAACGCGAAAACAGTCCAGTTTGAGATTCACTCTATGTCATGTCCATGCACTGAACTCTTGTTATTTGACTACACCAAGGTAAATTCAATTTTGAATTATAGGTCACCTTTAAAGTAGTTAAACTACAGTCAAGCTACCCTTTTGGAAAAGTAGTTAGCTACACTACAAGTTACTATCAAAAAGTAGCTAGCTACATTGAAACTACTTTTGCTTTTTTTGAACAACGTATATTATAAATAACTGAATAAGTGTCTGAGGAATGTTTTAATAAAATATTTAGTGTTTAAAACAATGCAATACAATTATGATTTCAAAGAGTATTGTTTTATTACACACAACACTCAAATATCTCAGACTGTTTGTCAAAAGTGCAAAATTGCAAGAACAAAATAAACATCCAACGTAAATTGCATGTAGAACATTTTCTCAAAAATACCGATTGTGAGATGGTTGCATTTTGGCAAGAAAATACATTGAACAACCGCTCACATGTGGCACTGGCAGGGAAAGAACTATCTGGTGTAGTTGCAGTAGACTGAAACCTCATCCAAAACATTAACCTCCAAAGGGTCAAAATGTTATAATTTGTAATGTTACAAAAGCCTCAACTGAAGAGTAAGAACGCTTGGAAAATGTTAAGTATTTTAGTTGAACTGGCATAGTTAGTCACTGTTATTGTTATACCACTGGACAAATAAGGCCATGGGTAATTAACGTTAGTTGTTTCTCCATCCTCCAAATCTGCCGCCACGTCTTGCTCCATCATGGGGTGTGTCAACCCACTTCTGTACGTCAGTGAACCGTTAGCCGCAAGATGCGTGATTAAACAACAGGTGGCGGTAATGGCAAAAAATTAGTTTGTAATCTAACAAGAAGAAGAATATCCTTGCATCGCGCTGATTCGCGCAGGCTCGACAAAACGCAATGTAGCTTTTGCTCGCGCTACACCGCTACTTGCTGCAAAAAGTAGTTAGCTACTGGAAAAGCTACACTATTTAAAAAGCAACTGAGCTACTGCCAAGCTGCTGAAAAATGTAGTTAAGTTAGTAGCGTCGCTACTTGTAGTTAACTACTCCCCAACACTGCGTATAGGCCAGTAAGAATTGTGCATGTAAACCTCACTCCCCTGTCCTCAAGAGGCACACTATCGGCTGCAGTCTTTAGCGTCCTTGTTAGTACACCCAGCTCCCATGCTGGAGACGCCGGTTCAAATCCTGCTCGGAGTGGGTCTATTAGGACCGGTTACATTTGGTGCAGTGACCCCGGTGGGAGTGAAGTTAAGGGGTGAGTGTACCGGACACAGGCCAGTTAGAGCTGTGTGTGTAAACCTCACTCCCCTGGCCTTAAGAGGTGCACTAGCAACTGAAGCTAGAGGCTGCGTCCTTTAGAGTCCTTGGCCCTGTCCCAAATGGCACACTTCAAGTGCACTTTCGATGTGCCCTCGATGCACACTTTTCCCGAGCCCGCACTGACAGACTCCGCAGCAGACTTCTTCCCGACAGTCAAAACGGTGTTACATCACAAAAGTCCAGACTCGTAGGAAGACCACAAGTGTTTTGGGTGCCATTTGGGACAGGGCCCTTGTTAGTGCGCCCAAATCCCACACTAGAGACGCGGTTCAAACACTGATCTATATAGAATGACTGGATAGCTCATGACGTCATAAACAGTGAAGCCACCGCGCCGCCATATTGTGATTCCCCAGTGAGCTCACGCGTTCTATTGAATCAATAGGAAATTGTATGATTTGACTGAGAAAACATTGCATAACGAGACACCGTCTTTAAATCTAAAGTCTCCCTGAACAGTCTTACAACGCAAACATCCTAAGCATTTAAATGGGTATTTGTTTAAAGTCGGAAATTATTCCTGCTTAATAAAAATTAAGAATATGTGAATTGTGAACTTTTAAAATTTAGCTCTTTCTGATTGTGTTTTACAGATAGATCAGTAGTCTGTTCAAGTATTTGATTAGTTAGCAAGAACATGTCCAGGAAATGCATAATACAAATTGTATGGGTTAATGTACACCTGTTTCACCTCTTATTTACACCTTATTTACACTGCACACGTCTGCTGCGCGTTTACAGCTGCGACACTGCTACCGGAGCTGATCGCGCCCACAAATCGGCAAATTACGTGGAAATGCTCCTGGTGTGAGTTGACACCGCGTGAAGGTAGGAATAAAACATTGTCGGAGCCATAATGCGCCGCAGATGTGTGCAGTGTAAATAAGGGGTTTACACATAGGCCTACTCCGTTTGCAGTGCATATTTTTTACCATACCCATGTCAACAGGTTGGAGCTTTCACTGCACGCGGATGCCCGTTTGTGCTGCAGGCGCTGAATTAAAGTGACAGTGCATGGTTCGTGGTCAAACTGAACACGGATTGACATGAAAATATTAAATATATGCATTTAATTAAATTTATAAGAAGTAATGCATTGAATAATACGTTTATTGGGTTTAAACTTGAATACGTCTGTGAAAGAATGCATAGTAGGCTATACATTTTTTTTAAACAACACGGAAATAGCGACAATTGTGCATATAAATTACTATATATGGGCTTAAAGTACAACCTGTGAGCAGTTTTTCAAGATCCTTTTGTGATCTTCGTTTTACACTTGTTGATGCGCAGCGGGTCATCTTAAAAGTGCCGTCGGAGCTACCTATCTCTAACGGCCGTTGGAGCCCTCTGCTGGTAGGGAATCGTAAGATGGCCGCTCGAACACTTCCGGTGGCTTCACTGCCTGGTGGCAGTTTAGAACGTCATGAGCTATCCAGTCATTATATAGATCAGTGGGTTCAAATCCCCCTCAAGTAGGACCGGTTACAATAGCATAGTGATACCAAGAGAATTATGGCTGTCATAATTTTTATTAGTCATTGAATTTCATTAAACTACTTTTTTTGCCAGACCTTCTTTGTTAGATTGCTCTGCAGATGCTGCCACTTATAACTGTCATCTTCTTTTGGAAGGCTTGATGTTTGTTGTTTTTTGCACACCTTGTGGAAAACTACTATACTTCATCTTTACTACATCTCCTCAGTATGTCTATTTTAAAACATTTTGTCACTAGCCTTGTCTTTGAATTAATTTAAAATTTTTAACTTTTTTTTTTTTTTACAAAAATAATCGTGTGTCTTTTAATGCTTTACCTGGTGAAACACAGCCGTGGCATTTAATGCCCAGTGAAAAGCAGCAATCTAATCACTGTCCCAAGCGTGGAACTTTGAAGTGCTATCAGGTTCAACGCTGAGGCGGGTGAATAAGCAAACAGCCCTTTATTGTCGTAGAGGAGGTTAAGCACGGAATAAAAGAATAGTTGAGATCGCTTGTCTACCCTGGAGCCTGGCTGCCCCAGGAGGAGGGGAGACCGTTCTGGGAGAAGAGGAGCAAGCGCCCCATACACAAGCATCATATTCTCTGGTGGGAGAGATGCAGGTGGAATGTATTTACCTTGAAACGCCTGATGTATGAAATAATAGTCCAAATCCCCAAAATATTTTTTGGTGCAGGCTATAAACTTAAGTCAGTAGTAAAGTTTACTATAGGCAATATGGGATGGGCATAGATTACTCTTGGCTCATTAGGTGACTTTCACTTTGCTTTACCACTGCCTCTGAGGCTCATTAGGACTTTTACAGCTGAGCTTGTGATTACCAGCTCTGATCTACCTCCCCTTTAGAGTTCAGAACACAGCCGTGGGTTACCTTGGGTCAGTGCACCCACACACAGGCCCTCATACAGACCGGGAGGCGTGGTCATCGCCATAATTCCCGCTCCCAACCCGAGCATCATCACCCAATAAACTGGTGGTTTTTAAGAACATTCAGTGTGAATGACGTAGAAGATTCGCCAAATGGTAGCCTACTGATGCATCAGCACAATGTTTGTTAGTGTTCACTGGTTATCTTTGGGTTGGTGTATGCTGAGATTAAGTTTTTTGGCCTATTAAATTTAATAGTATAGCATATTTAATTCTAATTCTAATTATGCAAATTAAAACAATTGTTATAATACCTGGTAAAACTGCATGGGAAATTGTCTAACTTGCAATACATAACGGCTGTTCATCATAAAGTTTTTCCACAGGGAACTCTGGCCACATTTTCAGAGCTGGGTGTGAATGTCCTGCATGTTTGTGTTTACTCACTGTTACCCTGGTGTCTCTACCATAACCCAGTGTCCTCTTTACTGTAATAGAACACAGCCAAAGAGTCAATATTGTAAATTTAGTCTTGCAGTCTGCAGAAAAAGTGCCAAAGCCTGAGTTTAGAGCCTCTGTGCTGGCCTTTTCATAACACTGCGTGGTTGGAAGTAAATCCACATAGTTAATGGACCATGGTCCATTAGTAATTCCCTGTACATAAACATTAAATGTCTGAGTGTTTGCATGGATGCTAGTAAGATTTAACCTGTATTTTTCCTAGTTTCTTTATAGGGCTACATTATGGCTGTTAATTTAATGTGATTAATTAAAAATAATAATGTGATAAAAAAAATGAACACATTATTCATACCCCCTGTCTATTCAGTGTGTGTGTGTGTGTGTGTGGGGTGGGGTGGGTCGGGGGGATGGGGGGTTATTCAATTTGGGGGCTCAGCAAATATCGATGCAATTTATGATCATTTTACACTTTACAATACAATTAACATACATTATTACATTAGGTCAAAAGAAACTTTTATAGCATTTAGTAATCTAGAATAATACTAATTTATAGATTATCTATCTGTTAATTTATAATATTAGAATTAAATGTTTTTCAAAGAAAGAGTTTCTTTGTTTTATTTCTCCATATCTTTTTAACAACTAATATTGTGTGAAAATTGAACGAAAATTATCGAACTACCATAATATTTGTGAGTATTTACAGCATAAGAAAACTCGGTCAGACAAAGGCTTATTAAGGAACGTTTCTGTCAAAACAAATGAATTGTATTAAAAGGACAGCTAAAAAAAGCCACTGTTGAGCAGTAAACAGTTATTTAAAGCTGCTGGTGTCTCTGGAGTCATTGCAAAGTGTTACTTTATTTTTTTAAATTTATTCAGAGGCCATAAATTTACCATTTATTATGTCTGTGGACAATCAACAGCATTTTGACATATGCTAGTTTGCACAGCAATTCTTAACGCGGTGGTCTGTCTGATGTAAATATCAGACAGGAAACTGACAATTGGTACCTCTGTTACACAGCGCATAGAAAAACTGAAATAAATCTCAAGGCAGTGCATTAGCTGTGCCAAAATTGTTGTGTGGTTGGACTCCCTTCGGGTTTGGCCAAATTGCATTTAAAAATTTCTCTAGCTAAGGCCAAAGGATCTTATGTCAGTCGTACATGTTTTCCACTGTTTGTTAATCCCCCAGGGGACACAGAGGGGTGAAAATGAAATCAGTGTTCCAGGTTAAAGCAAATAATCAGCCTCCCTCAATGGAAATCCAGGGCAGATTGATGTCATTTGTTTCTAAGGACTAATTGTGCCCAATCAAGCCTTGATGCCAATGAAGTGGATCAAATGATTGACAAGTTCTGCTCAGTGTTGACTTTGGACCAAAGGCAGGTCGTTAGATCATGAGTTTAAGCTCAGGGAGGAAATAACACGTTGGCGGTGTCAGCGGGCCAGGTGAGTGCACGGACTCTGAAGTGCAGAAGAAGAATGTGATGTCAAAGGAAGAATTTTAAGGTAAGAGAACGTTCAAGTGCTAGAATGTTTAATTTCCGCTATGTAAATGTGCAATGGCCGCCAAAGAGACTGAATAAATGATCGCTTATGCACACTCGAAAATAATTTTTGTCATTTTCTCTGGAAAATAATTATAATATTTGGCCCTTGCAGCATGATGACATATGTTTTCACAGCTTTAAGAAGCACTCAAATAACAGAGGTGAAAATAACATTAGGTAATCCTCCAGAGTGCCTGTTTTGTATGCAGGCCTCCTCAATGCAAAATGGAGCTTCTTTTTTTCCATTGCACAAGTCAAATACTTTAGGTTTGAAGTAGATCTGTGGTAGGGTTTTATTTAGCTACACCTCTTTGATAAAAAATAAATAAATCAGCAAATTTTAATATTCAACTTTTGACTCTAAAGACGATCCTAGCTTTGATGTGCATCAAGCTTTTTTTTCCCCCTTTATAAACCGACAACAGTTAATACCCACAGCGGGGACAAGGTGTTGAGAGAGCGGTGGCTAATGTTGAGTGATGGTGAGGCGGTGACATTGTATCCAACTTCCAGAGCCCTGTGTCTGCCACCTCATGGCACTGCTTTAACCCCCCAGAATTCCTTGCATTCCTCCAGTCGCGGGCCACAAGCTTCACTGTGGGCCATTTAAGATGACTGAGGTTTTTTTTTGCTACCATTAAGCACCACCAGGCAATTGACCCCCTGACCCTCTACAAGCGACCTGTTGGAGCGGCTTTCAAGTGTATACTTAAATCTTCATGGGAATGGCCTCCCTGATCCAGGATCAGGTCTCCCTGAGCAATCAACACCTAGAGGTTAGTTGGGTGAGCCTGAACCTTGTGGTCAGTCTAGCATGCTAAATAGTTTCTGTCTTTGCTCTGGCTGTCTGCATGTGCATGCATGACTCTGTTTCTGCGTGTGTATTGTGTAATGTATTTGCCTTTTAAAGTTCAATTATTTTGGAAGCAGTTTTGTTTAGGAATGTTGTTGATTGGCTGACACAAATGTCATATTTCATGTCATATTTAACAAACAATAATGCGGTATTGAAGGAAAAATGTGTCAGTTGTATATTAGTGTTTTATTATTGGGCTGTTTTCAGATCTAAGAGCAAGAAATTGTCTTAGGTTGTGGCTTGATTTGTCATCTTTCTAAAAAAAATACAACATTTTAGCTGCTATTTAAAGATGTCTGAAGTACAATTTTAGCAGTTTGGAAAAACTGAAAATGTTAGCTACAATCCTCTTTATATATATATATATATATATATATATATATATATATATATATATATATATATATATATATATATATATATATATATATATTTGGCTTTAATGTCACTCAAAAATGAAAATTCTGTCATGCCATTCCAAATATATGGGATGATTTTAGTATCAAAATGATTAACACGTGCAAGCACACTTATCAATGAACTTGATACATGTTGCAGAAATGTTTTATCCATGCCTTTCAACTTGTGTGTGCAAAATTCAAAATTGAATGAATGTGAAGCAATTTGTACAAATAGAGACATTTTTGTGAATACAAATGTTTTCCTTTGTATTAGTGTATCATAATTTGCACATGCAACACAGAAGACGTGCATGTGTGGATCAGGTGACGCGCGTGCATTCATTGACTCGATTCATTGAGTCGATCCTATTTGATTCATTTGGATTTTGAGACTTTCATTTCGCGGGTTTCGCCTTGCACGATCCACACACAGCTGTCTGAGAAAAGCTGCTACCACTAGATGGCAGTATTCTGCTAAAACAGACAACGGCAGCATAATCAAGCGTTCTTCCGCATTTAAGACGCTTAATGAGAGTGATATTGAAGCACCAAATTTAGTACACAATAATATAGGCCTACCCTATTAATAAAGCATACTTTATAGAGGCAAACATTACGTCAGATTATGAACAACACCCATAGAAAACCATTATAAAACGCTTAACGTGCAATCGCGCGTTGCATGTTCAGTAAGGTGTATTGGCTACTGAGTTTAAATATCACCGTCTTACTGCATTGACGTTAAGCTTTTTCTTTATAATATGCTCTATGGGAGGAAAACTATATAGCCTACAGACAAGAGACTACATGAACGCAACGCACGGCGTTTCAAGTTAATACAATTTTCCTTCCTGTTAAAAAAAGGTGAAATTTCGCAGTTGCGTTCATATTATATGCTTATTTTTATCTGACTACACATTGTGTACATAGTATACAAGCAGGAATTTGAAAATGTCTGTTTTTAAATATTAAAGACGATTTTCGCAGTATATAGGCTACATTTGTTTTCCCTTGACCCTTAAGCCATAGGCTATAGTCTTACTATACCACGATGAGTTTTAACAATATGCAACCATTGTATATCGACATGAAATATTAATTGAAAATCAACTGGCGTAGCGGGCCTGTAGCTGCATATTTCTACACGAGAATGCTTTGACGCGCTAACCACAGCTCATGATGCACAAGGGAACGTCTGCCAATTCCACTAACTGCGTTAAAACCACTGATCTATAATGTCATTCTATATAGATCAGTGGTTAACGTATTATTTGTTTTAATTCAAATTACTTTTTAAATTTAATAACAGACATTTTCAAATTCCAAAGCTCGTAGAAGGTTTCTGTAAGACTGACTTACAAGTAAAATTTGGACAATACTTCCCTTCATGTAGCCTGTATTCTGCAGAAAAATACTGTAATTCACCAAAAGGGTTTTTTCATGTTCAAAATGGTTGTAGTATGTTCAGTGACTAGACTGGCTTACTACAGGTGAAATTGCCCCAATAACTCCCTTCATGTAGCCTATTTGGTAAACAATTATTATTTTATAAAAAAATTACTGTAATTAACCAAACGGGTTTTTGGTGACTTACTACAAGTGAATAATGTAAAATTTCACCTGACTTGTCACTAGGAACGTACTACAACCTTTGGAACATGAATAGAAAAACAATTTACAGTAAATTAAAAAATTGTAGGCTACTGTTCAATCGAGATATTGGCTGGACCTAGTACAGTAACAGTAGGCTAAGTCAGTCTGCCCACTAGACTTCCAAGGTTATAATATAACCTTGGAAATATGTTCATTTGAATGAATGACTGGACGTTTATATTTTTTTGACTGTGAGTGGAGTTTGCAGATGGTCCCTTTATAAAATGAGGCGAATATCAAACTTCACTGCACTCTCGGACCGGTTGCTCTCCCATTCACATGCAAAGTTAAACGCAACTGCAGAATTTTTATTTCATGTTAAGCTTTTTCTTTTTAACAGGCTCGGGAAGGAAAATGTTATTAACTTGAAACACCGTACATTGCGTTCATGTAGTCTCTTGTCTGTAGGCTATATAGTTTTCCTCCCATAGAGCATATTATAAAGAAAAAGCTTAACGTCAATGCAGTAAGACGGTGATATTTAAACTCAGTAGCCAATACACCTTACTGAACATGCAACGCGCGATTGCACGTTAAGCGTTTTATAATGGTTTTCTATGGGTGTTGTTCATAATCTGACGTAATGTTTGCCTCTATAAAGTATGCTTTATTAATAGGGTAGGCCTATATTATTGTGTACTAAATTTGGTGCTTCAATATCACTCTCATTAAGCGTCTTAAATGCGGAAGAACGCTTGATTATGCTGCCGTTGTCTGTTTTAGCAGAATACTGCCATCTAGTGGTAGCAGCTTTTCTCAGACAGCTGTGTGTGGATCGTGCAAGGCGAAACCCGCGAAATGAAAGTCTCAAAATCCAAATGAATCAAATAGGATCGACTCAATGAATCGAGTCAATGAATGCACGCGCGTCACCTGATCCACACATGCACGTCTTCTGTGTTGCATGTGCAAATTATGATACACTAATACAAAGGAAAACATTTGTATTCACAAAAATGTCTCTATTTGTACAAATTGCTTCACATTCATTCAATTTTGAATTTTGCACACACAAGTTGAAAGGCATGGATAAAAAATTTCTGCAACATGTATCAAGTTCATTGATAAGTGTGCTTGCACGTGTTAATCATTTTGATACTATAATCATCCCATACAAATATGTATGATTTGTGTGTGTGTGTGTGTGTGGAACATGAATGGCGATTTAAATCTTTACTTATGCACTATGTACTCATCCATGTAGTGTATACATTTTATAAGGTTAATTTGTAATTCACTGTCGAAGTCTGATAGCCCCTCCTTCTCCGCTACATAATTAAAGCTTGGTAGTTGAGTGCATGAAGTGTTTTCAGTTAATTAAGTGCATCCGCTGAGTATTTAAAGTGCACAACATGCGTTTTCTTTCTCAACTATTTACTTTCCAAAACTGACTGTGTTTACCCGATTACTCGCCAGGACAGGCATTTTGACAATTCTGTGTGTATTTGAACATTTAAGCCACTTATTTTGGTACTTTCAACTCATAAGCTGTTTGAAATGAGGCTTTATGTGCGTGTCACAAAGACTTTATAATAGAAAGACGGTGCATTCGTATTACTATGGCTGTGTCAGAAAACTTTGGCAGCTGACATGTTTCCCTATCATGCAATGACTTTGCAGGCAGCGTTTGCACATGAAGGCAACTCACAAAACTGATTCTGGAAAAACTTCTGAGGCAGCAGAACGCTTTAACGATCTGCAGCAAAATACAGAGAGCTTTGGTAATAACCAAGCAAATATTTAATAACTACAATAGTAATTTCTCCCTAGAAATGACATCAAAAGTGGATAAAGTTGGTCAAGAACATACTTTTATACACAAACTGACCACCACTTGCAACTTTCAGACGCCATCTTTTTTTTTTTAGCTCAACTGTCACAGAATGGTGCACAGGATTGTGGGATATCAAAGGCAGCAGGGATATCTATGCGGCCTTCAAAAATCAATCAGATGGGGGTATTGATTTATTCCTTACCTGATTCATTCCCCCCAGGAGCAGATTCCAGACGCTCCAAAACACAATATGGGGGAGTGGAAGAATCCCCAGCAAACGGTCCAGGATGCAGGGCTAAGCAGAAGACCACCACATCCGAGCAGACGATTCTAACCTCTGGAAGGCCAGCTGGCTTGAGAACACCTGGAGCATCGGCTGGCTTGTGAAGGTCTGGAGGGCCAACTGACTACAGAACGTCTGGATGGGTGGCTGGCTTAAGAACATCTGGAGGGCCGGCTGAGAGACAGGTGTCTGGATTGCCGAATAAGAGAATGGGGTCTGGACTCTGGAGTGCCGGCTGACTTGCTGACATCTGAAGGGCCAATTTCGGCAGAGCTAATGAAACAAAAAGACAAACAGAGTTCAAGGGCGGCCATCAAGGTCGGGATGAGGGAGCTATAATCGGCCTCCATGGTCGTGACGAGGGAACAATGATCAGCCTCTGTGGCCGCCGACGAGGGATTTTGACCGGCCTCCGTGGCGAGGGAGCTTTGATCTGCCTCCGTGGCCGTGACGAGGGAGCTTTGATCGGCCTCCGTGGCTGTGACGAGGGAACTTTGACCGGCCTCCATGGCCGTGATGCACACAAAATAGCCATAGCCATCATGAACAGTGCTGTAGTTAATATAGACTTAGGGATCATTGGATCCTACTGAGCTGCTATCTCCTGTCTGAGCTTTGGGGCTTGAGCGGGCTTCTGGCTGAATGGGCTGGAGCGGATTCTGGAGCATGCTTATGGGCTGAAGGGGACTCTGGAGAGGGCTCATGGACTAGAGCGGAATATGGAGAAGACTCTGTAATCTTTTTCTCTGGAACGCATTCTGGAATTTCTTTTTCTGGAACGTACTCTGGAATCTCTTTCTCCAGAATGGACTCTGGAGTTTCCTTTATGGAACAAACTCTGGGATTTCACTTACTACAACGGACACAGGAACTTCTTTCTTTGGAATGGACCCTGGACATGGGAACCGAAGAGTGGAGTGATTCCTCAGAGCTGCCCTGACAGACATGAGGGGAGGATCCGCTAATTTCGATGTAGTATCCACACTGTTGGACACAGCCTTCTGGGCCCGCGGAAAGGCTGGAGATGTTGGTAGAATAGTAGGATGCTCTGGCGTGGCGGCCATGATGGTTGGAGACACTGGTGGTTCCTTGACAAGAACATATTCTATGGTTAACCCAGGACTGGCAGAGACAAGGGAGCTTGGGATGGTCTCACTGTAGTCTACAGTAGAATTATGAAACCGATGATTCGACTGTATATGATAAACCATGATTTTCACTGGCAGCAGTTGGCAGACATTGTCATCTAGTGCATCTTGGAAGCCGTGGATAAGGACACGATCATTCCACTTCGTCAGGTAATAGTAGTTCAGGAATTCCTCCACATCCTGAAATATTGTGCAGAGGAAAGCCTCGGGTTAAAAAAAAAATCCCGCTGAATCCATTTTGGTTGTTCTGGTTTCCTGTCACAATCAGAAGAGGAGACGGCAGATTCACAGATACAGGTTCTTTATTGAAACGTGAAAACATAAGGAATGAATCAGGTAAGCCAACTGTTTAAGAGAAAGTCATGGAGTCACCACTTAGCTGGTAATTCAAAGTCTACTTGTCCTTTGCGTATAGAGGAATGAAGATCGTCACTGCAAGGAAGATGATGATGATCGAGATGGGTATGTATCCACAAGGCATGGAAGCCCATACACACGGTAGAGCAGGTGAGAACCTGTAGGAATGTTGGGAAATGGAGTCCTGATTGTGCGTGAGGGAAGGAGGAGCGGTGCAATTGTGACAGTATCTCAGGAGACAGGAAGTCAAGCTAACTTTGGATTCGGACGTGCCTTTGTCTTCCTACCTTGGAATGCGTCCTCTGAAGGCAGCATTTTTCAATTTTCAGATGCAGCCTATAAATGGGAGAAAGTGCAATGCGCAATATGGCAAAATAAATCCTGTCTTCCAAATAAAGGAGCCAATTGGTAAAGTTATCGCATCACTGCAGCTGCCGTTAGATGCTCTGGTTGCTATAGAAACAGTCAATGTTCGAGATGCGTGAATGTGCATTGGATGTTCCAGCCTGAAAAATAAGCTTCTTTAACGCTATTTGAGCATAACCACATTTATGATATAGTTGTCAAATTTCATTGGTGATTTCAAATATGAAAATTAATCATGTGGCGAGCAGGACGAGGCCGAGGGACATGGACGGCGAGTGGCAGGTGTCGCTCATTAGTAATCACGCCACCGGCCTCGCATCGTCCTCAGCGACGACAGTGGAGATCGAGAGAGGAACTGCCGCCACACACCATAAAACAACACAACATAAAATCAGGCCTGTTCCTTTCTCGATCTCCACTGTCGTCACTCCTCCTTTTATGCTTCCGCTCCTCCATGAGAGATACGAGACCGGTGCGTTGCGCAGGTGTCGCTCATTAGTAATCACGCCACCGGCCTCGCTCCGTCCTCCCATGGCCCTCGACCTCGTCCTGCTCGCCACAAATCATAAGCTTAGTGAACAGCTTTGCAGTATTTGACATTTCCCCATTCAAAGAGATAGGACCTGCACTTGCCTGACTGAAATAGCTGCCCGAGGGGCGTTTCAAAGATAGTTGCCGAGTGAAATGACTTGTTTTAAAGGGACTTTGATATAGATCAGTGGTGTGTACCCTATTGGTGTGAGAGTGTAAAATTATGCTCAATACAAGCACTATTCAATGTGAGCAAATGAGACGAGTGAGAGGAGGTAGGTTTGTGTCACTTCACCGTCAGAGAGAAGAGAGCAAGAACTTACAACTGGTATCGGTGTATCGATATGGCAGAAAAGGTGTTTTGGAACTGCGTCAGATATTTCAGTATCGATACATTTCGAAATATTTATATTTTTGACAACACAACTATAATAGTATCATAAAGGATAAAAGTCATTAATGTTCCTCACTAGAAATGACAGAATTTTTCATTTTCTTAAATGTGGACAAATTGAGCGTCAGCGTCAGTTCTGGCAGGCCAAATAGTCGAAGTGCTGCTAACGCTATCGGCCGACAACACGGTCTCATCAGCGATCTGCTGTTCATCTCCCCTTGCTGCTAATGACTACGCTCAAATCAGGGCGCCCTATTTTAGCAGATTCAGTTCGCTCCTAACTGCTTGCTGCTCGCTCTCTGCAACCCACCACCTCCCCAGCTCCTCCTTGTCGTGTATAACGTGGCATTTGCTATTCTGTCATCGTTGCTGCTCTGTTCATATGGGGGAATAGTTCAGCTTTCCCAGTCCTAAACTGAGAGCGTTCCCTAATGCTGCTCTCTGCTATTTCATGGTGCTCATGAAAGGTCAGAGGACTCCCTGAACAGAGCCATACCGCCAAAAATTTAATTATTAATTTGTTTGCAATTTATTCAATAAAATATTTCCTAAATCATTTTATTGTCATGTGTGTTCTTGACTTAATTGACCTGACAGAACTAAAATACATTGTAATGGAAAGGGCTGCTAATGTGAAGAAGCTGCATTCTCAATTTGTGGCCTCTCGATAATTGTCTTTATTAACCTATAACAAGTAACTGAAGCAACTAAATAAATGTTTCCCAGTCTTCTCCATGCAGGGTAAGGAACAGTTTAGTTCAAGCTGCATTCTTAAATAAATCAATATCTTATTCACACAATCAGAATGTGATCTATTCCACAGTTTCCATACTTCAAGCTTTATCCGTTTAAAATGAGATTAGTTGGTAGATTGGTTAGATGTTTTATCCAAGATTTCTAAGTTCAAGATGTACTTTTTATCATATCCTTTGTACACTTCCTTACTAATGTCCTCCTGGATGCAAGCTGTAATTGGAAGCATGTTTTTCATGTGCTCTTCAAGTTCTATCGAGATGGTAAATCTGCTCTTTTTTTATCAGTGTATTTTTTGTAGATAAGATGACCAGAGATACTCAGCGAGTATCAGAGGAGGCTGTTACCCATTATAATGATAAGTTATATATGATTCATGTGACTAAAGAGGCTTTATTGTATGATGTGGCTTCTATTGAGAAAAAAAGAACATGCTTTAGAAAAGAGTACCCTGTCACTTATTGGGGGGAAAAAATCTTAAAATTCCACACCTGGAATTAAGAAAGTCCCTGACAAATCAGGTTTTACAGAAGTTTAGTCTGTAGTTATGTGAGCAAGTGTGTGTCTGTGTATGTACTGTATGTGTACATATGGATCTTTGTGTGTGTAGGTAAATCGAACTTCTTAAAACCCCTCCCCCTATTTAATTCAATGCAAAAACACTTCCTTTTCCACCCTGTTCATGTCATAACACATTTCCTTTTCCTCCTGGATTCAGACACTAGACTGGCCCAGCAGAGCGGGACAGGTTTTGGGTTTCCTCCAGAGGACTGATGGTTTCACAATCAATGAACACTTTGCTGATTTTTATTGACCATAAAGTTCCATTTTACTTTCATGGCATGTAATTCATGCTAACATCTTGAAGGTTTGTTTTGTGATCAAAGGATATTATAATAGTGAATATAGATACTAATACAGCCTTTAAGGTCTCCAGTAGCATTTTTTTTAAATGTCACTTTTAAAAATGTCACTTTAGTGTGCAAGAAATTGGAACAAACTTAATTCTTGGATGACCTAGACTTTGGCTGTGTTTGTAATACTAACCCGTTAATAAGTTTGGATTAGTTTGGTAAGAATTTTTACATGATCCAAAATATAGTAAAAACAGTAATATTGTGAAATCAAATTTTAAACAACTATTCCTGAATTTTCAGCATTATTACTCCAGTCTTCAGTATTACATGATCCTTCAGAAATCAATCATATGATGATTTCATGCTCGAGAAACATTTCGTATTATCAATGTTGAAATTGTGCAGCTGTGCATGCTTAATATTTTTATATGTGACCCTGGACCACAAAACCAGTCACAGGGGTCATTTTTTTAAAATTGAGATGTATCATAGGCTGAGATACAACTATTTGAAACTCTGGAATCTGAGGATGCAAAAAAATCGAAACATTGAGAAAATCGCCTTTAAAGTTGTCCATTTATTTGGAAATTTACAAAATATCTTCATGGAACATGATCTTTACTTAATATCCTAATTATATTTGGCATAAAAGAAAAAAATCAATAATGTTGACCCATACAATGTATTGTTGGCTATTGCCACAAATATACCCGTGCTACTTGTGACTGGTTTTGTAATCCAGGGTCACATATCATAAACGTCTGTCACCAAATTACAATTTTGATCTTTTGATCAAATCTTTTGATCAATTCAATGCGTCCTTGCTGAATAAAAGTACTAATTTCTTAGTAAATCAATCTTAAAAAATCAATCTTACTGACCCCAAACTTTTGAACAGGAATATATCATTTATATACACGGTGTACAGTATATATGCACATAGAAATAATGAAATATACAACCTAGTACACTGTATGCTTGACCTTCCATTTTAAGTGAAATGAAGCAGAAGTAATAATACTTGAGATTCTTTAACAACAATCTGTTTTGACTATTGACATTTCTAAACAAATTTGAATTACAATGCTAAATTACTACATTTCCAATACTCAGTCATTAAATTATGATAATTTTCCATGTACCGTATTAAAAATAATAAAACAGTAGGAAGAATACCACATAGTTTCAACAAGTAGTAAGCTAGTATTCCATTCTGAACAGAGCCAGTGACTCACTAGTCCTCTTTTTCTTTTTTTTGGTTGGACTCTGTGCAACTCATTAAAAGTCAGCCTTGTAGAAATAATAAAGTAACATTTTGTTTGCAGAGTATGGATATTGACTGAATCCTATGAGAAAACCACTTGCTCTTGGCCTGTACTATAAATATTGTTAGGGTTCAGGGAGTCTGTGTCAGGTATACTAAGAATTGCCATTACAAAGCTGTGCAACTATGCTCACCAGCCATGACATCACAGAAAGGTCTTACTGTTGGATAAAAGGACTTTGAGTTGGTTAACCTGCTGTTTTACCTGCAATCGTTACCTTGTTGTGACAAGGTGAAGGACGTTTAGGAATAGACAATCTGTAGGTCATTACTGCCAAATGAAAGCCTGTGATCTTTGTATAAAACTCTTCTGCTAATGGGTAACCTGTGTCCAGTGTCATTTCCTTTTGATGTGCAAATGCCACAATGATCTGGGAGCCGAACTCTCTGCAAACGTCCTCAACAGGCACTTTTAATTAAGGGCGAGAGAAAGCCTCACTGTAGACTCCCCTCATCTGTTTCACATTTTCTCCACCGAACCACTGTAAAGGAACACTGCAGCCCCTGTCATATCAACTCTGCTTCTAATGTGTAAAAGAAGTCCAGAGGTCTGATTATCATTCAGTCAAAACACATGAGCCGGGGTCAGACCTGTCTAGCGTTGACTCGGAGTCCTCCGCTAAGTAGCCTAATCCACGTCTAACTAAACCCAGTATGCGAAGCACCGCAGTAGCCTCAACCAAAGCCATATGTTCCTGAGCGCTACCTATTTCAAACATCTGCACATCTCCAAATCGCTTTATCCCCTTATAGATGGTGCAAAGCTGTTGGGTCGGTGGTGACGTACAGAACCTTGCTGAGAATCATTTTTGACTCGCTTTGTGGAGTTTTAGTTCAAAGCTAAGTTGATTCTTCATAGGTACCAGGAAAAAAAAATCTTCTGTGCTTTCGCTATTTCTAAATCACTCCCAGTTTGCTTGTTGTATTCCTCATTTGTAAGCTGCTTGGGATAAAAGCGCCTTCAAAATGAATATATGTAAAAGTTGTGCAGGCCAACTCATGCACCTTCACACCTAATTTTAAATGGCATTGTGTTTTTCTTCCCCTACCTCATTCACTATTCTCTACATTAGTCCACTAATATAGTCCACTCGATGGAGTGAATGAAAACGACTTAGTGAATTCGGACACTGAGTGCGCTTTTGGACACTTTTGCATAGTTTGTGCTTGCTGTTTAATAATCATTTGACACTTAGCAAACTGGAAGCTCCAGTAGTAATAAAAAGATGTATCTTGATCTCTGGCATGGAAACTAGTATGCATAAACCTTAATCAAACAATTTAATAATCAAGTAAAAAGGAATTCATACCTGTAAGACATTACTCTGTAATCCACAATGGATGGATGGATGATTCCTGAGGACGCCATCTTCTGGTCAGACGCTGGAATTTATTCGGCGTGACCATCACAGTGAATTATGGGTATTCTCTAGCCGTTGAGCGTACATCAGTTGTATCGGTATTGCGGGAATGAGTGCACTCGATAATGTCCACTTTAGTTTCGGACAACACTACAAATGGCAGTGCCCTATTTAAGGGCATAAGGGGGCGATTTCGGACACAACCAAGCACAATAATGCTAAGAATGCAAATAATGTGTGTGACATAATATTACAATTTAAAATAACTGTTTTATATTTCAATATATTGTAAAATGTAATTTATTTCTGTGATGACAAAGCTGAATTTTCAGCCGCCATTACTCCAGTCTTGATCACATGATCTCACATTATCTTTCAGAAATCATTCTGATATGCTGATTTGGTGCTCAAGAAACATTATTGTTATCAATGATGAAAACAGTTTAATATTTTTACGGAACCATTAAGTGGCCAATTTGCTCACCTTTAAACCTGCTTAACTCACCAGTGTTTTTTTTTTTTTTTTTTAGTTGTCAGCCACCACCAGCATTTTTGAATATTCTTTACAAAAATGTAATGGCCCCCCAGAATATTTTGATGTATACCTGAACATGCAATATTTCAAAAGAAATAACAATCTCTGCTTTTAAACAAAACAAATGCAAAACAGCTAGCACGGAACAGCTTTTCATGCTTGAACGTTAAAAAAACCCACATTATTTTACATTATTGCAGCACCTCTCTTCCTAGTCTGTCGGTAACACCAAAGTCCCTTTCAGGCAATTCATTTCACTCGGCGGCCAACTCTGAAATGCCTCTCGGGCAGCTATTTCAGTCATGCAAGTACAGCTTCAAAACAGTTTAACAAGCTTATGATTAAATTTCATATTTGAAATCTGACAATAACTGTTTCAGAAATCTTCTAAATGCTCAAATTATGACAAAAAACCCTGCATTTTTTTCAAGCTGGACCAGCCAAAGAGCATACGTAGTTCTTAGCATATGTCTCAGAACACTGACTGATAGCAACCGGAGCTTCTAATGGCAGCTGCAGGCACATTGACTTTACCCATTGACGATTGGCTCTTTTACTTAGAAGGCGGAACCTATTCCACAATATTGCGCATTTCACTATTTACCATTCATAAAAATACGAGTGCACTGTCTTTGTATATCTAAAGTATTTGGTAATACTCTGTTTAGTTCCTGTCTCTATGAAGCCCCTCCTTCTGAAAAGTGTAGTGTGCTCTGATTGGTCAGCTGGACAACTGTGTTGTGATTGTTCAACCTCTCAAGCATGAAAGGAAAGTCATGCCCCTTACCATAACTGCGAGATTAAGCACTATTAATTCAAGTTAATCAGGCCAAGCCACTTTTTTTGGGGAGGGTGGCCATTATTTAAATGAGGAATATTGTAACGTATATCCTACTTTCCCGGAAGAAAACTTAAGACTACAAACAAGGCATTTTAGGGAGTTCACAAAATAGTGCTTACTGATATAGAGAATAACTCCATTTGGAGTGGACATTGTGCTTTGTAACTTTGTATACATTTTTAATGCTCAAACAGCAGCAATGTGCACTAAAGAAAGTTGAAAATGTACCAAAAAAGCATAATAGGTTCTCTTTAAAATTATATTATATTTTTATACAAGCGCAATAATGACATCCCACAACAAGCTTAAAATTAGCTCATGTTGGTCACTGACATTATAATCAAGTGCTAGACAAGATCATCTGACAGTCTGCTAACATATCTGATGAATGTGCATTGGGTTAACCAAGCTAATCCTTCACTAGTCGTTTGTGTACAGAGGCTAAGTAGAGCAGATTAACCTGTAGCCTTCCATTCTTTTAGTGTTGCCCGACCATCTAAACTCACCATTCCACTTTCCTTTCTGTTGTTGACTTTACAAATGTCTCTTCTCAGCTCTCCATCCAGTCAGTTGACTTGTAGGTCGCTAACATTTGACTCTTTGTCAAGATGGCGTCTCCCCAAACACACAAGACAAAGGACCAAATCAGTGCAAACAGTCTTGACAAACAAAGCAGTCCCAGTATCTGTGTCACTGGTTAAGTAAGCAATAATTGACAACGGGCTGTTAAATTATTAGAAAAATAATGCACACCCGAGGTGGTAATGCGGGCCACTACGCGAAGTGGAGCTTTTAAACTTTTAAACTATTTTATTGACAAAATCGTCAGAGCAGTGCTGATGACACGTTGCTGTGTAAGTGTGTGTCCGTACTTTATGTGTATGTGCGAGAGAGAGCCGCACATAATTAAATCATTTTTATCCAATTGTTTACAATTTTGCTTGGTCAGTGTTGTTGTGCGTTTTGGTTCTTTTGTTGTTGTAGTCTGTAAGGACCTTTTGAAATAACTGAAATAATTTGGCAAGGTGATATGGAACTGTATTGCGGTCAAGACCTGCTTGAAACAACTTAAGCCGTGGGTTTCCCTGAAAATAATTGCACATCTTAGAAAGATCGTCAACCAATCAGATTCAAGCATTCTACAGCCCCGTAGTATAAGCTTATCTAATCAATGGCACTATGACCATAACAGAATCAGATCATTTTTAGCTTTCCAGCTCCAAAACCTAAATTACGCTTTTACATATTCAAACTTAAAGTTATTGGTTATGTACGGTGGCCCAGTAGTGCACAACAAAACGAAATAGTGCACAACACAACAAAATATAAAAAACAAACATAAGTTCACAACAATGGAAATAAGCCACAACACAACAGAATAAAGCCACAATACAAAGAAATAAAGCCACAACACAACGAAAATAAGCCACAACACAACGAAAATAAGCCACAACACAACAAAATAAAGCCACAACACAAGGGAAATGCTCCCGACCATTAGAGGGCTCTCAGAGCATGGTAAAGTTTTCCTTTCCACTGTTCTATGGTGTTGGCAGTCTTAAAAATATATCAACACCACAATTAGTTTTAAAATGTAACCATTGTATATCGACATGAAATATTAATTCAAAATCACCTACGTGCATTAGCTGCATATTTATACCCCAAAAATGCTTTGATACCACAGCGCATGATGCTTAAAGCCCCGTTCACACCGCCAGCGACACGCAGCGACAAAGCAACATGATCCCATTCATTTCAATGGAGGGCTGTGTGCGACACATGCAAATGAGAAGCGAATTTCGCGAGCGACAACCAATAGGAGTGAAGACTGTCAGTGGAGCTATGTGCAGGCAAGACAGAACAGAGTTCCGGAGCGATTTCACTGTTTTATATGATTTGACTGTAAGTTAACCACTCTATGTGTAACCACTCTATGTAACCACTCTATGGATATAATAAGTATGGAAAAGAAAATGTCGACAGTCTTACTGAGTTTAATTCATACATGTAATTTTATGATGCTAGTTTACTGCTGCAGTTAATGTTACTGCATTAAGTTGATTATTAGGGACAAGAAAATGTATTATTTGTCAAATTCGAATGACATTTTATTAATTATTGACAGTATGAGTGAGTTTAATTTGTTGATTGATCGATCATTATTTTGGTTTATGATTTAATGCACTGAGCAGCACTGCTGTGGTTAAAATAACAATTCTCCAACAGCATTACTTTTAATTCTTTTAAGCCTAATTCCTAGTCAAATTAGAATGATTAGAATGATCTTCGTTTTATATATCACTTGTGATTGTACTTTCTATAGATATGGCCAGACGTGCAGTCAACCAATAACATTAGAGCGACAGCACTGGGAACGCCCACAAGCGACTCACAGTAGAGGCTGCGTCCTAACCAGAGCAGTGCCAAGGCTGGGTCTGCCTCCTCCAGGGGCAGTGCTTGCAGGTTCACCACCTGGTCCCGGAAGGGAGTGGTGGGAACCTTGGGCACATATCCAGGCCGGGGTCTCAGGATCACGTGAGAGTCACCCGGCCCGAATTCCAGGCACGCTTCGTCAACGGAGAATGCGTGCAGGTCCCCTACCCTCTTGATGGAGGCCAATGCAACCAGGAGCGCTGTCTTCATTGACAGGAACTTAAGCTCCACTGATTGTAAAGGCTCAAAGGGAGCACTCTGCAGGGCAGTTAAAACCACTGAGAGGTCCCAAGAGGGAACGAGAGGAGGGCGAGGAGGATTCAGTCTCCTCGCTCCTCTCAGGAACCTCAGGAACCTGACGATCAGGTCGTGCTTCCCCACAGACTTACATTCGACTGGGTCATGGTGTGCGGCAATAGCGGCAACATAGACTTTGAGGGTGGAGGGAGACAGCCTTCGCTCCAACCCTTCTTGAAGGAATGAAAGCACGACACTGATCGAACATCTCCGGGGGTCTTCTCGGTGAGAAGAGCACCAGTTAACGAAGAGGTTCCACTTCTACGCATAGACGTGTCTCGTGGACGACGCTCTAGCGGAAGTGATGGTAGCCACCACCGCTGGTGGTAGGGTACTCAAACCTGCCTCAACTCAAACCTGTGGCGGTATTGTCTGAACGGACTAGTACGTGTTGATTCTTGAGCACGGCCCGGAAGCGGCGCAGAGCAAGACGTACAGCCAGCAACTCGAGGCAATTGACGTGCCATAGGCGGTGGGGTCCTTTCCAGGAGCCCGCGGCAGCACGTCCATTGCACATGGCGCCCCAGCCCGTGGTAGAGGCATCTGTCGTTACAACAACATGCCGGGAAGCTCGTTCCAGGGACACTCCGACCCGTAGAAAGCTGAGGTTCGACCATGGGGTGAAGGTCTGACGGCAGGTCGGAGTAACTGGTACTCGGAGGGTGCCGTGTTGCCATGCCCACCTCGGGACTCGGAAGCGGGGAGGATACCGCGCGAACTGAATCGCGTAGCCGAGCCTGATCGTCCGAGCGACCCAGCGGGACAGGTTGGGAAGCTGTAGCCAGGCTCCCAACGACTGTACCAGCGGGGTCATAGGAACCACAGACTTCCCATCGGTGGTGCAGCGAGGCGGAATGACTGGCCCAGACGTGGACGGCATAGCGGCCCGGTGTGGGGGCACTGTCATTGACCGCGCCCTGACAGAGGAGACCAGGGAAGGACGAACGTTCCACGGGGGTCTGCTCTGCCAGGGGGCTGGCGACAGAGGAGGATGAGAGTGGCACGGTCCGGGGACGGCGCGCACTGTCATCTGGCTCTGAGACAGAGGAGGACGAGGGGTGCACGGCCCGGATTGTGATGCTGCGATTGACATCGCTTCTTCCTCTGGAGCACCAAAGAAAACCCGCGGGGCACCCGAAGATGGTCCCGCGGCAATCCCCTAAACACCCACGGGTTGCAACACTGAAGAAGGTGCTGTGGGGCACGGACAGATAGTCGGCGCTTTGTTCCACACAGTCACCCTCAGATCACCCTGGCCACCAGCCGAAGTAGAGCCTCTTGTGGAGGTGCTAGATCGGGGTGTGGATGAGGGGGCTCTCACTCTTGCGAGGTCATTGAGTCTCGATCGTAGTGTTGCGATGGTCTTGTTCCCACAGAGAGAACATGAGTCATCCACGAGCGCTGCTCTAGCGTGATCAATGCCCAAACACACTAGACAGCGCTCGTGCCCATCAGAGTCAGATACAAGTCGACCGCAACCAGAAGTGCACGGGCGAGGCATCTTTAAAAAGACGTGCCGCGTGCAAGCTCTTTTGTGAGAAAAAAACTCGAGTGCTGAAGCGCCCTCGGAGAAACACAACAACTGGCAAACCACGCACAGATTAGCAGAAAGTGTGCACTCGCCGGGAGATCGCCGTCACACCAACACTGGAGAGTTTGCTCGTCTCGTAAGATGGCTAAAGGAGTGAAGAATTAACTTGGCTCCGAAGCCAAAACATATCTGCATAATCTGCCAATTTCGTTGTGTTGTGCACTACTGGCCACCATAGTTATGAGATAGAGAAGATAATAAATACATAGACGCCCTATTGGGCGCTTTGGAACATTGCTGCGATATGTCAACGCATCCGCCATTTTGCTGAGGGCAAGACTGCGCTGTGAACAAATGCAAGTAAACGGGTGAGCTGCGGTTTTCCTGGATAAAAACAATAATAACGTTTACATTTATCAACCGATTTCAGTGGTTTGTACGTGGTGTTACTATTACTAATTATATAATGACCAAATACAACCAGAAAAAATTTTCAGTCTTGTTTGTGAAAGGTAATTACCCGAGACCTGTTTTCAATTGTGTGGCGATTTGTACAGCCCCAAGCAGCACACGGCATTTTTCTCAATTCCCGTAATGAGAGGTATGGGAAAGTTGCCCTCCGCAATATGGCGGCGCCGTTGACGTGCGCTCCAGCAGCCAATAGGGCGTCTATGTATTTATTATGTCTATGGTGTCACTGATGTCAAGTCTGGTGTGTCATGTCTTAACATGGCAGATTCGAATAAGTTTATAATGTATAGACCTTATGTAGCTCCGCACCTTTACAGCACTGTGCTTTGAATTGTATTTCCACAGCATGAAGGTAAGATCTTTGAATGAACCCCTCATTTTAAAATCTTCCCGGTCTACTGATATTTGTTATGTTATGACATCCGCTTCAACCATTACAAAGCTCATAGGATCTTTTGTTAACTCTACAATAAGTGAATCCACTTCACCAGCTAATTACTCGTCGACGGCGATGCCATAGAAATATACAGAGCTACCGCAAAAACGGAAGTTCTAACACACAATTCTAAAGATGGCTGCGTACTTGTTTCTCTGGCGCATATGGTCCTTTTTGTTTGACAGCCCTTTCATGTGTGGAAAAGAACCATCCTAATCTCATTAGTATTGATATTTTTAAATATATTTTAAAATGTAATTTATTCCTTTTGATGACAAAGCTGAATTTCCAGGAATCATTACTCCATTCTTTTAGAAAGAGTAAAAGAACAGCATTTTTTTTAAATAGTAATCTTTTGAAATATCTGTCGTTTCACTTTTGGTCAATTTAATGCGTCTTTGCTGAATATAGCCTAAGTTTTATTTTCTTTAAAGAAATCTTGTCAATGGTAGTCTACATGTATTGATAGCACATAAAACGTTTTAGGTTTTAGAAACGAAACTGGTAAATAAATGTGATGACAATGAACATATTAATTGTCACTGATTAAACACGATAAAACTATTGTAGTTATTTCATGATTTCAATATTTTCAAAAACCTGAAAAGATTTGTAATAATTAATACATCTATAAAGTAAAAAAATATATATATATGTATATATATAATGTTTATAGTATATACACACACACACACACACACACACACACACACACACACACACATATATATATATATATATATATACTGTACATTTGTATATATTCAACATATACAGATGTATGTGTGTTAGAACCACACTTCCTGTACGAATACCTACAATTACTAATGAGTTTGCTCTGGAAAAAAATACAGTATTACTCTGAAGCGAGAAATGACAAATGTCCAGTTTTCTTGTCGTGATTATAACATTATTTAAAAGTGTACGAGGAGTACAACATTCACCTAACCTCATTATTATTTCCAATATAACATTCTTTGAACAATTATTTGTAATATTCCAACAAGAAGGTTAAGGTTAACATTCATCAAGTACAAATAACATCACATGGATGTTCTGAAAATGTTGTTCTCGGAACGTTTTCTTTCACCGTTATGAGAACGTTCATCAAGTAAAGACATTAAAAAAGATGTTCCAAGAACGTTGTTCTAGAATGTTTCTCTCAACATCATGAGAACTCACACCATTTATTAATAATGTTATTAGAATGTTCTATAAATGTTATTTAAAGAATGTTTTATCTTAACATTTACATAACCTGTTCCCTGTTAACTGGAATCCCTTTACGACTGTACTAAAAACATGCTGATTAATAGATGGCAGAATGTGGCTTGATAACCTTCACTTTTACCATCACTGAATCCCAGCATACGATCTATCCACAGATGTCATTTAGAGACACGACATTCCAGTCCATTGTTGTCCAGCAGCTGCATGGCACAGTGTGTCTTATATCTTCATGTGTTTTACGGGCGAAATGGGACTGACAATGTGTCAGAGAGACAGAGAACTGGTGTAATAGCATCGCACACATTCCTTCCCCTTGTTCTGCTGCGTTGATTGCTTCCTCTCTCTTTACTGGATGTGTTAAACGCACACAGTGGCGAGAGACAAAGAGATGCTTGACCTTTGACCTCTGACTAAAAGCAAGCCTAATCTTAAGTTAGCATCCTTGGTTTTTGTCATTGTCTTTTCCCAGACAGAGAATGAATGCAACTTTGGTACCAGGGTCAGAGCCGTTCAACAGTTCTCCGTTTACCAATAGAAGTGAGTTTGTGTCTCTCTCTCTCTCTCTCTCTCTCTCTCTCTCTCTCTCTCTCTCTCTCTCTCTCTCTCTCTCTCTCTCTCTCTCTCTCTCTCTCTCTCTCTCTCCCTCTCTCTGTGTGTATGTGTACGTGTTCCTCTCTATTCACGCAGACACACAGCCCACCCAGGGAAGGTTGTGCTGAGTGTCTGTTGACCCCTTTTTCACCTTTGCTAAACACTGCAATTATCTCCCTTCAGCTCTTTACAGGGAAGGAACACAGATTACTTGGATCTTTGTATCTCGAGTTTGCATAAATGAAAGCAGGGTGCCGGGTATTTCTCTTGAGAAGTCCCAGTTTTGAATTACTCTTTCCCTTCCCACTTGTCAGTGTTCTCACTGTGTAACCCAGACCAGAGCTGGTGTAGAAAGATGAGAATAGAGCTGCACTTCCTGTTAAAAATCTACTGGTCATAATATTGTTGCGTAGTGTATATCTGTACCTTTAGCTTGTGACCTTTAGTGTTTTTTTTTTTGCTTATACCCGTAAAAGGTGCTTAACATGCGCTCTGAAGTTATTTTTATGTACCCATTTTGGGGTAGACAAGATACAAAGGTCTCCTTTTAGGGCACTACGCTTGTACCCCTAAAAGTTATACTCTTTTGACAGATAAAAAGATCAGTGGCATTAATGCTGAATTTACAGCTTCCAAGGTTCAGATTGATGCTGATGAATATATAGCACAATTAATTCTAAATTCTTCATACTTTCATTGGAGGTACTAGATGAGAAATCTTCAATTTTATATATTCACACTACTATTCAAACGTCATTTTAAATGCTCTCCCAGTTGCATTTATTTGATCAAAGATGCAGAAAATACAGTATTATTGTGAAATATTATTACAATTTAAAGTAACAGTTTTCTATTTTAATATATTTTAAAATGGGATTTATTCCTGTGATGGCAAAGCTGAATTTTTTTCAGCAGCCATTTCTCCAGTCTTCATGTCATGTGAGCTTTCGGAAATTACTAATATGCTGATTTGATGCTCAAGAAACATTTATTATTATTTTCAATGTTGAAAACAGTTGTGCTGCTTAATATTTTGGTTGTGATACATTTCACTTTTGAACGGTAGTGAACAAAGTTTCGAACAAAAGAGTATCAGTCATTGTCAGAATTATATTGGTAATATGATCAACGAAGGGTGTAAAATAAATCTGCTTTGTTTATCCTTTTTATCTTTTATTTAAAAATATCTAACCTTTCACTGAAATTAAACTAAATGTTTTCATAGGAACATGAACTTGTTTAGCTATGACTTCTTGTTTCACAGGAGTTTAAATATGAGGAAACACAAAGGCCAAATTCCCTTAATCATCCCTCACAATGAGTGAAACCAAAGAATACAGTTCTGATGTGCAGCAAAAGATCGTTGAACTTCACAAAATAGCATCACTTTTTTTTAAAAGCATCAAAAATTCTCATTTCCACCATCAGGGCAATAATTAAGAAGTTCTAATCAACTATAGATGTTACGAATCTGCAGGAAGAGGATGCGAGTCTATATCGTCCTAATGCACAGTGAAAGTTTGAGTGGCCAAAGACTCTACGAGGATCACAGATGGAGAATTGCAGAGATTAGTTGAGTCTTGGGGTCAGAAAGCCTAAAAACAAATAATCAAACCGCACCTACATCACCACATGTTGTTTTGGAGGGTTTCAAGAAAAATCAACCTTGCTCATCCAAAACCTCCAGCACTTCAAAAGGGACCAGATTCTAAGGTCAGATGAAACTTTAAAAAAAAAAAAGAGTTTATTGGCAGCAAACCCACTATAGTGCAAACAGGGATAAAAAGTACCCCATGTGTACGATTACCGTAAGTATACCGCTGTATCTTTAATGTTGTGGGTCTATTTTTTTTTTTTTTTTGCTGGATGTCCTGGACATCTTTTTCAGATTCATGGCATCATGGATTCTAGCAAATCCCAACAGATAAAAAAAATCTAAACTTGACAGCCTCTACTAGAAATCTTATAATGGGCCATGGTTGGATCTTCCATCAGGACAACGATCCAAAACAAACATCAAAATCAACACAAAAATGTGTCACTGAGCACAAAATGAAGCTTCTGTCATGGCCGTCCCAGTCCCCTGACCTGAACCCTGTAGCAAAACTGAGGAGTGCACCAACATGGAGCTGGGAATCTGAAGGATCTGGATTCTGTATGGAGGAATAGTGTCTGATCTCTTGTCAGGTGTTCTCCAAACTCATCCCCCTTTCCCATTTTCATGTTAATTGTTAGTTAATTGTGAGAATTAGACCCTAATCCAAAGTGTGACCCTTTAAAAAAATTATTATTAATGATATTAATAGTTGCGAAGCTGCTGAAAAGCAATAACAAAAAAGCCATTATTCAAGAAGAAATGTTTAAGAAATATATCTAATTTCTTGGTACTTTATTGGAGGAATTATGTGGTTCACACCTTTTTATGAAATATTTACAGACCCTTTCATGATGTTAATCCCTCAAAGGAAGACATTTACATGGTAACATCATTTGCACAATGAGGTAGACAGATACAATAACTAAAATAGCTTATTAGATGTGTGAAAAAGTATTACTGAATAAATGATAGCACTTAAAGAGAATAATAACTTAAATTAAAATTAGTACCTGTACAATTAAAAAAAAAAACATTTAATTACATATCAATCCATAAAATACAGCTATGTAAAGCAGTAATGAAGTGATCTTGTACACACAAACAATTTAAAATATAAAATGCCCAGTAAAGTGGAACTAGGAGTAATGTTTTCATGTACAGTAGCAGAATAACCAGTAAAATGTGGAAGATTTGTTTTTGTTCTTCCTCTTTTTGTGCTTGTATTCCAGTCCAAAGTCATAATTCCAGATAAGCGTTAGCCAACAGCTGTGACTACTGTAATCTCAGCTAAGGCTTCCCGTAGTGTTGAAGACACATGAGCAAGTCAGACACTTATTCACACAACAGTCTGATTTATTTACAATCCCTCATAAGTTTGAACAGCACCATCACCTGCAGCCGCAGGACTCCACCACCATATCTTCGTACTGTTTGTACACAACGTTATTCCCAGCGTCGATGTACAGGATGCTGATGGGACTGAGTTTGGAGGGGACGCAACAGCTGGGCGGCATGTTGCTGGGGTTCATGGAGTTCATTAGAGTTTGTATGATGGCGTGATTGGTTGGCTCCAGGTGAGAGCGGAGGGGGAAGTCACACATGCCCTCACAGTGATACGCCTCATAGTCTAATGGAGCAATGATCCAGTCATCCCAACCCAACTCCCTGAAATTCACCTGCAAATGCTTTTTGCTACACCTAGATTTGGACTTTTTGCCGTGCCTCTTGCCATGGCGGCTGGGTAGAGTTGTCCGTCTACTCCGTCGGGATTTCAAGTGAGGTCCTTTTTCCTTCCCAGGACTATCCAGACCCCACAGTTTAATCTTCTCCCTCTTTTCATAGAAAATGCTTTGTCTCTTTTTTGACCTTGTGAAAACGACCAGTATGGCTTTCTTTAGTTGCGGGCGGCCATGTCTGTGAAATCCAAGATATTGCAAGTCGATTTCCCTCTCAGGATTATCTAGCGTCGCCTTGAGCTCCAAACAGAAGCGGGTCCCGTGAGAGTGGTGCTGACGTTCCTTAAAAGTCTCCCATACGTCGAAAACCTCCCATTTTGGTTTATGTGCATCCTCCAGATCTAAGGTTTTGGAGTCAAGCACAGTGTGTGACTGACAGGAGAGCAGTTGTATCTCCACTGGGCCCGTCTCTGATGCTCGGAACGTCCCGGAGATCTTTGTGTATATCCTCAGTTCAGCACCCAAGAGCTCCACGTTTTCAGAAAGGGTCGACACATCGAATAAGTATTTCTGTCTCCACAGTGGGGAGTTCAAAAGGTCATCTGGAATAAAAGAGCACACATATTTACTAGTGACAGTGGCTGTACATTTATTTACAATGTCAGTTAGAGAGGCATACAGAGGAAAAAGCGAAAAAGATTTCTTTCTTTGATATAATAAAAAGTTGTAAAAGTTAGATTAAAAATGAAGTTAGGCTACATTTTAAATTATTATTATTGTTATTACTTGGAGTTTTAGATAAAGTAGGGTAACACTTTATTTTAAGGTGAAGTTACACATTACTACATGCATTTACTAGTAATAATAGTAAATTATGCATTATTACAAGTTACTAACCCTAAACCAAACCCTAACCATAACTCTACAGTAAGTACTTTTAAATAAGTTAATTAATATTACTCTGTACTTATTTGAGTAAGTACAATGTAACTGTCACTTTATATATAAGTGTAACCTACAGTGTAAAACTATACATTTGCATAATAATAAAATAATTAGGGATATATTCATTTTATAGGCTGCTGTAGCTATTTCTTATTTTGACACTTAATAAATAAAGACAAATTAATGTCTAGTGTGTTCCTGTCTTTCTTACTGGTCTGTTAGTAATAGTATGAACACTTTTAGAACGTAAAACGAATGTTTTTATTCTGTCAAGGAAAAAAAAAAGAATGATAATGGAATTTCTATCATATTTTAAAGCCGAAGTTAAACAAACATATTTTAGTACAATTACTCATTTTCAGTGTTTTTTCCCCCCAGTTATTTCACATTCAGGAGGATTATTCATTTTTCTTTGCCACTTTATCGCCAAAATCTAATAGCGAAATAACCGCATTTTCTCTGGGAGTTTTTTTTTTATCTTAAACGCACCTGTGCTGTAATCAGTCTGACACTCATTGAAAAGGGGAAAACAAATTTGGTAAAAAAAAAAAAAAAGGCCATTTATGAAACCTAAAGTTAGGCCTATAGATCAGATTAAAAACAAATCAAACAACTAACCTTGGCCCTCGTCCACAAAACTCGTTATAGTGTTTGCGGCTTTTGACGAGCGGAAAAAACTCGCGTTCAGTCCCAGTTTTTCAGCCGCGGAAAAGGTCTTGTAGATGGAGATCATGTAATCATGAGGTTCAATTGCATCCTTCATCCCCCGTTGTGACTGTATGGCTCCAGATAACAGTGATGCTGACAATATACTTTTGCCGTGCTTGGCTCTTCTGTGTCCATCAGCAGGCGCAGACCTGGACACTTTCATCCCTTTGGATGCGTTTGGAAACACGGGATTCATTGAGTGAACACACAGAAAATGCAAAAGAAAAGTAAAAGTCAAAAATATCCCAGACACTCCACAAGCCCACATCTTGTAAATGCACAAGAAAAAAAGAAGGACCTGCTTGGGGGAAAACAGGAACACATCACATGTGTGTGTGTGGAGGAGCGCAGACTGAGAGCAGCTCCCTCTGAAGAACAGCCTCCTTAAGTACCGTCATGAGCTCCCACTCAATCCAAACAAGACTTCCACTCTCTACTACCCAGCTTTAAGATATTAGCCTACTGTCCTCCTGTCCCTATAATTTAACATGCGTGATTTGAACAGTAAAACATGCGAACGTTATATTTTATTGATAAGGTTTTATAATCAGAGCCAAAGTATAGGCTACAGTGTAGCATAACATAAATATAGATCTAACTGCTGAGTAGACTATGAGAAACAAAGACAAATTTTTTTTTTTTTTTTATCGTGATTGTGATTGACAGATTGTGTTTTTCCCCCCTGGTTTGTTCTGCAGGTGTGTCAGGTCAGGATTGAGCAGCGTGGACTTTACCTCCCTCTAGTGGTGAAACGTGTTTTTTTCTATTCAGACAATAATTCAAGATGCATAAAGCTCTTGATTCTTGGCCGTATGAAAAAGTAACATAGTTCTTGTAATTGTTTAACTATATCATTTGTTACAATAAGGATATAATTAAGGTAAGACCATTGATGGCTCCTCATTACAATGCTTAGGCCATGTTAAGGCTTTTATTTCTTTATTTTATCATGCATTTGTTATTAAAAAATAGCAACCTACACAGGTAGAAAAAAATAGCTACAACATGCAGTTGTAATATAAATCTTTAGAGAGGGGAAATTCCCTTAACAGTTTATCTATTAGGCCTACAAATTCTACAAGAAGTTAGTCAAAGATTACCACAAATACAATAGAACATGATAAATTCTAGTAAAGGTGGTCATGAAAAAGCATTCTTATGTTGGTGCAGGAGGATGTTTTTCACTTTTTTTCATCAGTATTTTTTTTGTTGTTTTTTGTTTATGTGGCTGTTTTAGATTATGTTTGACTTTCTCCACAGCGTTTTAAAGTGGTAGCCTATACGTATTCTCAATAGAATTCATACGGGTTGCACATCTTATGATTAGCGCTGTGATAAGAAAAGCTTGCGCAAATCTCATCACACTTTTGAAACGCTCTGGCTTCAGTCAAATTGCGCAGGTAATTGGTCCGTTAAATGCTAATGTACGGCTAATAAAAGCTCCGAACGCCAATGTATATAATTAGCCTGATTCTATAGTAGCCTGATGTGTTTTGGTGTGGGGGGTCAGAGTACCAGCAACATGTGAGAAGTGCCAGTAAGCAAGAAAAGTTAGGGTAGCCCTCCCCTACCTCTTGAGGCAACATTTCTTTTCATATCTGATGATGTGTTTACTGGACTGAGGGTTAGACAAACTGTCACTCACATGAGATCACAGTAGTAACAAACCATAACGATCCAATTGTTTCCTGATGGACAAAATCATGTCCCGCCCAATATTCGTTTCACAACTTTGATTTGAATGGAAATGTTTGGCGTCTATATGTTCAAGAATTTAATGCAGAAAAAGACAAAAGCAGTATGCTAGAACTTGATTTTATTGAGTATATAAGAAAGCATATAAATGTGTAATATTCCAAAGTAAAGTAATGGGAATAGATAAAAAAAAAAAAAAACTTTTGTTAAAAGTAACAGTTGTTTTTTGTTATTCTACAGTCTCAGAATAATAATTGTAGTTAATTATATTATATGTATACGAGTGCACTTCTTCATTGGTTCTAGAGTCCCCTGAGCAGGAGGAGTAAACCACTCAACAACATGAGCAGATACACAGATGGTGACGAGACGCTGGGGAAACCATTGCCCATAGGGATGACCACAGAAGATGGCGTTGTAGGTGATTTGAGCGTAAAAGATCTGGACTCAGCTTTCCATTCATTTAGAGTAAAGGCCAACTTCAAGTTATCACCTTTAGAAGAGGTACAGAGAGAGAAATGATCGTAAATGCTTAAAATAACAAGTGACAAAAATCGAAGTCATATAATGGAGATGACCAACCCCTTGTGAAGATGGCTAAGTCAGTGTAATTGGCCCAGCAGCCACTGAACGGGATGGTGGTGTTTCCGTAAAGCCCCTCTGTTGGATTCCCGTTAGCATCTTTGAGCACAGCTGAGATGGTCAGAGTCGTCACACCCACGGACACACAGTCACCCTGGAAACAGACACACACAAAAAAGATGCTCTGCTTATTCGATACCAGGTGTCGTTTCCTAGTAATCAATCACCTAGGTAGGGTTACACCAGTCATTCATAAGTTCTTAATTAAAGGGTCATAAAACCCCCTTGTGTTAGCACTGGTCGTTCACACCTAACATCTAAAAAAAAAACTAAAGAAATGGGTGTATAAAGCTGTGGAAAAGTGGGAGTGTAGAGGGTGGGAAGAGGGCAGACAACAAGTAATAAAATACAGACCTACAACACACATTATACAGACAAATGAATATTAAAACATGAGTGGAGAAAGAAACACTTGATGCATTTTAAACATATAACCCTATGACAACAAACGCACAAAAAAAACGTATCATTAGAGACGACTTACAATGATCACGAATAAATCAAATGAGTAAGAGTATTTAAAAGGTCTAATCATATTTTCATTACATTTACGAGCACTGCAATATCTGAACAAATGACACGCGTCAGTTTAACACAGAAAGAATAAAGGCATAAGTTGTAACTTTATGCCACTTACGTCAAAACTGTGCTCCTTACGCACAGCTGAAAACTACCTGAAAACTTGCATCAGATATTCTTAATGAAATCTCACCGCTGCGTCCAGAGCCATGATGCTGGGCTGCACGCTGAGGGGTCCGGGGGACGATCCGGCCACTGGCTGTATCGCCACCATCAGGGATGATACCGTCTTGACCGTCTCCACCTGCTGGTCTTCACGGGTCACCTCCTGAGTGGCCACCTGAGAGAGAGACCGTTACAGCTCAAATAAGGAAAAGCATGTTGTGTGCTTTACTGTACTGCAGGGGTGTCCAAACTCGGTCCTGAATGTCCACTGTCCTGCATAGTTTAGGTCCAACTTGCCTCAAAACACCTGCTGGAAGTTTCTAGTAAGACAGGTGTGTTCAGGTGTGTTTCTTTGAGGTTGGAGCTAAAATCTGCAGGACAACTGTGGCCCTCCAGGAGCAGGTTTGAACACCCCTGCTGTACAGCATCTATTATTGGATCTTATTCTGATAAAAATTCAAAGGGATATTTGGGGTTCAGTAGAAGTTAAGCTCAATAAACAGCATTTGTGAAAGTGTTTCGTCCCTCATTTTCTTTAAAAAAGCAAAAATGGAGGTTAAGGTGAGGCACTTACAATGGAAGTGAATGAGGCCAATTTTTGAAGAATTTAAATGCAGAAATGTGAAGCTTTTAATTTTGATAAAATCACTTATATTAATTATTCTGTTGTATGAGATAATAGAATAACAAAGAATAATATTCTTGTGTATTATTTGAGTTGTAAAGCTGTTTAAAGCATCATTTCTATCGTTTTAAGAGTTTTGGTGTTGTCATCATGGTGACAGTTGTAAAATTATATAATTTCACACAGATAAGGTTAGTCAGTGATCTTTTTTTTCACACTAAAATCATGTAAGCAGTCATACTGTCCATGTCTTGTGATAGTTGTTTATAGATATGTTATACAGGTTGAAACCCCCTTCACCTCTTGATAGCAATCAATAATAGAAGTGGTCTAAATATTAAAACATGACCATATATCTTCTGTGGAAGTCTCAGGACCAACAAATGTTCGTCCAATCCTTGCAATCATACATATGTATTTCCATTCCTCCGCATACCCTGCTCACGCAGACATCACACGTCATAAGCGTGTTCCTTAAGGCTATGCAGAGTTGTAGACAGACTGTCACCGAGCGCCGCAAATGAACAGAAGCCACATTTTACAGTTCCTCCTGAACCAAAACAATGAGCTTATGCTGCGCTCATGCCATCGTAACTGTCATTACGAGATGGCAACCCGTGACCGTCTAACCAGAGCTGTTCATGCCCTCAGACTTGGATTTATGCGTTTCTGTGTCAACACGCCGAAATGAATCTGCAGCAGTCAGGTGGTACAGGTCAGAGTTTCAGGTGGTACAGGTCAATAATTTAAGTTCATTATTTTTGTAATGTTATGAGCTTTCAGACATGAGGTAATTTAACGCCATCTCTCATCTTGTGACGTTTTGCAGACTTTCATGTGTTTTGAAGGAGGTGTGGCTTTGGAGACGCTCTGAAGGAAGGGTGTGATTTCATGGTTTCAAACCTAGCTTGCTAATTGCTAGCCTCTCTGAAATTGCCTTCCCTACCTTTAAGTCATGACGTATCGAATACTGTTTCCAGGTCCAGGTTTATATATATCACACATTTAATCAAAGCTTTTAAAAACTGTGTACAACAAAGTCTCTGGGCTTGCATTCACTGCCATTGTAAGTGCCTCACAGTAACCCAGATTTTTGCTTTAATTTGTATTGAACCCAGGAAATTGATTGAAATATCAGCTTTGTTGTATATGTTTCAATAAAAATTCCCAGATGCTGGGATCATCTTGACATTTTAAAATGTTAGTGAGTTTGGTCATGTGATCTGATTAGCATCTTACATCGTTCCAGGTGGGGTCACTGGAAGAGGGTGGAGGAGGGATGATGCCCAGGGATGACACATTGAAGCCGATGGACTGACTCAGATTGCCGGAGACAGCAGCGCGGCCCAGATCGTCAGCAATGTTCTTCAGGGCCGCAAACTGTTGGTCTTCTGCAGATGGTTTATAAATATTAAGACATTGTATTGTGAATTTGTGATCTAAACGTTGTATTTGTCATTTATTTTATTCTTGCTCTCACCAGTGGTGCTGTTGGTGGTTGTCTGAACAGGGGGCTCCCTGATCTCCACCTGCACCGTCAGTCCTGTCGAGCGCCTCCTTCTCGCATTAGTACCCTCACGGACGATGTTGGTAATTCGAATCTTGTTCGCCGGTATTTTCAGAAGTAAAGCTAGATTGTTGATCAGTTTTGTCCCGAAGAACTCCGCCTCAGTCATGGCTGGGAGGTTGAAGGCCAGGAACAAAACCGGGGAGGTGCGGATTTGGACCGGCTCTGAGCCTCGAAGAAGTATGTTCAGCATTTTGTAGTCCTGGTCAAAAAAGTTGGAGCCGTGACTGGAGTTGAAACTGGGAACGTATTGCCCTGAGGAGCACAGAGAGGAATCAAAGTAAGAATTGTGAAAAATGGTCTGCTGGCCTGCATTAACATGCATTATTGTGCTGTACTCTACCTGTATAAGTTGGCTCACGCAGAATGTAGTCAGTTTTGCCAGCATTCCACTCAGCATTTGTTGGACCAACCAAAGTATTGTTAACGTACACATCCAGCCGCTGAGGGTTTGAGTAAAATACAGCAACCCTGACAGCCTGAGAACAACAGAATATTACTGTAGTTAAGGTTCTACTGAACACACACACACACACACACATATATATAATTCTATATATTGCAGGTTTGGATTCACATTTATTTTGATGCAGTGTTGGATATATTTTGGCCATAATGTAGTTATTTATTTATTTTAGGATTCATTTCCAACTAGCTACATTTTTCTGGATCGTGTTTTGTAGCTTTTAAATAAAAAAATATTAACAAATATGTAAAAAAAACATATATAGTAACATTAATAAACTAATTAATTCTATTTTTTAAATTACTATATTATTTTACATAATATCTGTTAATAAATGAATACATTATTATTATGAATACATTACATTGTTTTTATTATTATCAATTATGATATTATTATTATATTATGTGTGTATATACAGTATTTGTGTATGTATATGTATGTATCAATCAATACCAATTAATTGATTGATATTGATTCATCAGTCAATTTATTTTTAATATTTAAAAGATACACAAAGTTCTGCACAATTCAGAAAAAAAACAAATGTAACTTGAAAAAATCTTAAAATAAATTAGAAGACAAAATGGAAATAAAATAATGTATTTTTAATAACATAATGCAGAATAAAATCTATTATGCATTTTATTGTTCTAGATTTTGTATCACCTGTAGATGCTTATAGGTCAGCATAGTCTATTGTCAGTATAATCCATCTTACTAACCTCTGTAGGTCCAGCATTCAGTAACATAAGTCTCAGCTTCTGTGGTGTTGTGCTGGTGAAAAAGATGTCAAAGGATTTATTGGTGGCCACAATGGCGTGGAAGAGAGATACTCGCTTCTGACACGTGTAGCCGGCGCACCAGCCGTGGTCTTGTGGGCCTGGAACAAGATATTCACAGTAAGATTAAAATTCAACAATACACAATGAAACCTTTTCTGCTTATATAAAATCCTAAACAATATTATGCATAAAATAGTAGGTGTTACAGGGGGAGGTAAGAGTCATACCATTCACCAAATCCACATATTTGTCCCCCAGGATGGCTACAGGTGAGAGACGCCTGGTCTCTGTGTCTGCGTCCAAACTTTCGATGACCAGCATCCTGTAGTTGAGCCCAAAGCACTTGTAGCTCTGCCAGGTGTTCATGTACGTACAGGTGTCTCTGATCACTCCTGCACAGGTAAAACAGCCACGTCATACGTTAAAAGCAGCTCCATCATTTTAAGTTCTCTCTCTTAGATCACTGTAAATGTACTGTACCTTTGTAAGGAGCGATTTGATTCACAGGTATCCGGCTGCCGTTGAGAGAGGTGAGCATGACTTTGGGGATGCGGTAATCGCCCAGTCCGTGTCGGGGATCCCCGTTCCACTCGTACTCGGACTGGGGCACCACTGCTCCTACTGCACCCAGGAAACTGCCATCCAGATCCTTCAACATCGTCTTCTTCTTAGCATCACAGTCCATGTCCACACAGTCTGATGGGTTCACCTTGCTGAGATATAAGAGTGGAAAAAATCAATCAGTCACTTCATATTTTTTGGTCATCCCAACATTGTTCTCTCAATCACACATTTTCATTGTTGTCTTCCTTATAATCTTTCATAATTATTTTTTCGGGAGTAATAGTTTATTAACAGTAGAGATGCGCACCACAACTAACTTCATTAATGTAGAAATGTTTAAACCGACTAGTCTAACAACTCCAGATAGTCAAAAAAGTCTGCATTTGAATATCTGTCACGATCACCAGCTGGAGTGCCCTGGTTGTCCACCAGAGGGCACTCCCCTGGTTCAATTAAAATTAAATTATTTCGTTTTCTGTTTCAGATGTAGAATGTTTAATACAATTTAGTGGACTGTCGCACATCCTTAATTAACTTTGTGAATTGACATTGACTAAGCTTTTGAATTACCCCAGATCAGGCCGATGAATGTATGCCAGAGCGTCCTCTGTGCTGTTTATCTTGGCTATCCTCTCAACACTGATTGGATGTTGTAGATCCTCATTTCCCGGGTTGGTCATGAACATGTAATTTCTCTCCTTTGAGCACACACTATTGAACCCAACAAAAGTTGTGTCTGGAAATAGAAACAGACAGTGTAAATAGATGCTCTTTTTTTGTATTATGAAAGTTTTAAACTGAAGAGGGACATTTTGAAGCATTGTGACTCACCAGAGACAGTCATTAGACCAGCTATGGCATTGTAGCTCATCAGTCCAGCGTGAGGCTTTTGTGGTGCAGTATTGTGGTAAGATTCAAATGTTGGCCAGGAAATTCCAGACCTTCCACCTGTTGCACACAGAAAATGCAGTTAGAATCAGCACGGAAAATGGATCAGTTACATCAAACAAATGTATTCACTAGTGCATAGATGATTCTTTAATATGTATTGTACCATTGGGGGGGCGAGGGGCCCTGTGGCTTTTGCTGAGCATAACATAGGTCATAGTTGTGGACAGACTGTCAAAACAGTTGAAGTTAGGGCTGCTGCCCACAATCAGGGCACCCTGTAGAGATGATTTTTGAAGAAAATGATTAAAAAATGAACAGGGTAAAAGTCCTTTATTCTTTTAAGGCCAATTAACACTGCACTGAGAGATGCCAACCAATGCTGACAGTCACCAGATTAAAGTTTGTAACATCACAGAGACATATAAATGCCAATTCAACATGTTCGATAGGCAGAAATGAGAGCCGACAGATGCCAACAGGGGTAACACACTGACCCTACAAAGTGTCGGTTGCTGTTTGTCGGTGCAGTGTAAATTGGCCTTTAGTTTTGACCGAAGAGACATAATAGTGCATCCTCACCTGTACACGGACTATTTTGTCAGAGTATTTGTGGCTGAGCGAGGGAGGACTGTAGATGAGAGACATGATACTTATTCCATTATCAATCAGGCTCACGTTAGAAACTAACACGTTCATCGATACCTGGAAGTGAGGAGAGGAAAACATGAATGCTCACCAGACCAGCACAATGCATTTGTATAACTAAATTAACAATTTATCTGACCAATAAAACACTTGGCTTTGCAGTTACTGTAATTATAGTAGGAAGTTTGCAGATCATTTATCCTACTTGAACATAAATGCCAAAATCAAAGCTCCTCCAGACAGTGAAGCCCTGGATTTGAGAGCAACCAGCAAGTCCATCTTTATTCATGTAGAGTCCGTACAGACCGCCATGTGCCTCATTCTGACTCCATTGAGCCACTGAATTTGGAGATCCTTTTGACATATTGTTGGAATACATGAATAAATTAGTAATAAAGTTAATCTTTTAAAAAATAAAATAATTAGCATAGACAATTGTAATCTTTAGCAAATTTCTAAATTATTTTTTCTTACTGTAAATTATAATATTGTGATGTCTAAACTAACTTGTATCATTTAAAACAATCTATTTGTTTTATTCAAAATGTTCTTGTATTGTAGTTTTATTTTTGAAAATAATTATTGGCTTCTATACCTGGGCATGGTTCACCATCTATTCGGAATCCCACTCGTTCATAGCCAGCAACAATATTCCCTTGAAGAATTGCATTGGTTGCCTCACTCACCTACAACATCAACACTAATATATCAGTCTAGTACTAATCTATCAGCCAGTAATAATATGGATTTTTTTATGATTGACCATGATAAAGCTATGTTTTTTGAACATGTACCATACCAATCTTGTACCTTGGAGTGCAATCAAAATGATTTTTTTATATTTATTATTAATATGGTAATAATTCTCTACCATGTTTTAGAACAGTACCATGGTACTAGCATCTGATCACAGTATGTTTCTTTAAGGGTTACCTCAATGGCTGCATTCCATTCAAAGTTAAATTCCTCCGCTCTGCCGTTGTACGATCCAGGCCACAGTGTCAGGGTAACTAGGTTCCTCCTGATGGCATTACTGTCACCCCAGACTCTGATTCCTGGGAAATTGGAATAATAATTGCAGAATAGAAAAGTGCTAAATCATATGACCTGGCTAACTCCATAGTGATTACATTTTGTTTAATAGTATTTTCCTTTTGTGCTAACAATGAAGCTGCCAATGAATCTGCACCTTCTCCAACGGTGTGATGGATCACGTTGTCATCAATACTCAGTCCATCAGTTCCGAAAACACCAATAGCAGGAGCAAAGCCGTCATGAAAAGCACATCCCTTGACGTAAGACTCACCAACCACCTAAAAATATTGTGACAGTAAGTAGTTGAAAGGAATACGTGTGATAATCATGTACTGTATCAAGACTTTCTCTCACCCCTCCCAGGTCATAAAACACCAGAGAGTAACGTGGGTCTGACGGGTCGTTCCATCCTTCCTGCCCGGTGTGGTAGAACTGAACATTTCTGATCTGGGCTTTTCCTGTGAGGCAAATTATCATTAGCTTTAGTGAGTTTTCATTACTTAGATTGTGCTGAAAAGGTCTGATTAGCAAGTGATGTTATCATTTTGAAATATCACTTTGACATGAAGTTCTTTGAATATGACTGCTTGCAAGATTCTTTTTTATTAAAACTACAAAACATTACTATTTTCCAGCTTTCTCTCATCTTCCAGGTAATTAAACCATAACCATGACTAAAAATCATAGATACATTTGTACATAAATGTACAGTACATAAAATGTCTCATTTAATTGAATGCATCAATATATGTAAGTGGTTTTGCATGTGATTCTCCTCAATTGTGTTTCATGAATGAGGCCCAATGTGAGTAATTTATAAAGATTATACCTCTGTAATCAATCCCTCCACTGGAGAAGCTTCCCACCAGCACTCTGGCTCCATAAGACTGTGTGTACATTTCTGGATACTCCTGACCAATGATCTTGATGTTCCTGGTCAGTAAAGCCACATTGCCTGCAAGCTGATAACTTCTTGAAGTACCTGGCACACTGTAGCTCTCCCCTATATGACCAAATACATTTAATAAGGCAATAAGTCCCGCGAAGCCGTGATTTACAGTGAATTTAGAACAGCTAAGGGGCGTTGCTAGGCATGACGCGGACGCAGAGTTGCTGGTGTTTATTATAAAATAAAATAAAACACCAGCAACAAAAAATATAACATTATAACACATTTATTCCACCGCCAAGCAATTTAGTTCCAAATAGGTTGCCGAGCAACACATGCAGCAACCGGCAGCAACAAAGAATCACAAACGGCAGTTGCGCACAGTAATGTAATGCGGTCACAGGTGTATGTTTGTTAAGTAATTTACAATGGCTTCGAACGTCGCTCAACCAATCAGAATCAAGGACCGGAACTATCCGTTTTATAAATTGATTTAAAACATTTATTCAGAATGCATGCATTGAATTAATCAGAAGTGAAGGCATTTATAATGTTACTTTATGTATTTCTATATTTAAAAAAATGTAGTAATAGCTTATATGTATATGGCATTATCTATAATCTAGGGGACTAACCGATGTGTGTGAATGATAAAGGCTGGTCCAGAGTAAGTGTGCACCCATAATCTGAGATAGCAGTTATGGTGCGGATTTCTGTCTGCCAAGGGTCATAGCTGGTGGTGGACAGCAGGATCTTCTCCCCAACCTGGAGGAAAAAAAAAGTGTTTTATTCAAACAAAGAGAATAATGGTTCAGAGCACTAATGCATGAAATCTAAATGGCATCACCAAATAACACAAGGAGGTTAAATAATTATCTTAAGGTCTCCGTTTTTATTTTTATAAAGCTTCTGACCTTCCAGTCCACAGATTCCTGTAGAGAGAGAGTGCTGTTTCCTGCCTGGGATGTGTTAGCCAGCTTAGTGTGATACACGTTGTGTGGCATCCCATAAAGGTCAAGAGATCCAAACACACCTGGAAGACAATGTTTCCACTCAAATCAACACTTTTAAGTTGGCAAACGATTGAGAGGAACGTCTCTGATGCATATACAATCAATAATGAGATTTCTTTATTTTTATTCCTGTTGATTTACCTAGAACTTTGGACCCTTGGTTTGGTCCAGAGGGTAACAGCCAGTCTGGTGTGGAATGGCTTCCTCTCAGTATGATCTGCAGCTGACCTCTGAAGGGTTCATCAGGCCACCCAGCAATCAGACGTCCACCCTGATTGAGTCAAGTGAACATGTACAGATAGAGTTAGTGTCTTTAGTATGGACAGAAGTATGTGAAATTTGCACACAGGAAGAGTCTGGTTCTGATTTGGTGTAATAATCCTAAGATGTCTATAGCAGAAAGATGCCATTTGAATGTAGTTATGTGCTTACTTGAATGGAGATGTATGTGGCATTCAGAACAATGTTATTATATTGAGAAACATTGCTGGTGGAGGTGCCATTGTTTGTGTCTGGAATCTCCAGAACTCCAACTATTGTCAGCTTGTTCAGGGAGGGGACTACAACATCCACAACCATCCAAATGCCTTCGAGAAATGATGGGACATTTTTTAATGAAATAACATACCATATTAATAAATAGCTTTTTCTTTGTCTTTGCTTGGGATTTGTCACATTAGAGATGCTTACCAGCTGGAATTATCACATCAGAGCCTTCTTGTGGCACATTGAAGTTGTTCTCTGAGCTTGACCGCCAGAATAATGTATTTGACCAGAGACTAAACCCAACATATGTTTTATTAGCAAGGTCAATTGAGACAAAAGATCATAATAATAATAATAATAGGTAATAATTATTAATATCAGAATCAGAATCAACTTTATTGCCAAGAAGTGTTGTACACATACGAGGGACCTCGATATATACGAGGGAATATATAAGAGTGATTATTATTATTATCATTATATGAAAAAAAGTGCTTAGCGTGTGTGTGTTAACATACACATAGATGAAGTTTGCAGGTCTGTGGGCAGTTGTGTTGGCTGGATTGACTTCAGAACCAGATGGAGGGATAGGATTGATTACAGGAGGGATAGGTTGAATACAGCGGGGATAGTAACACTGATACACTCTAAAGTTCAACGATCTGTCTACAGCTGAGCGGTCCACACTGTTCCTCCTCCTCCGGCTAGTCACACGGTCTCTTCCAGACACTGTAGTCACAAAATTGAAAATCTTTATTTTTTTGCATTGTACTGAACAGCTTTAAGCATTATACTGTATGTGTCCTCTTTAAATACAAAGAAAGCACATGTCTTGGGTGAAAGGACAAGTAGTTTTACCCATGTAATAGAGGCTTCTGGATGACTCGTTAAAGTACCAGTCTCCATTTACATTCGCAGTGTGGTTCAGGGGCTGGGAGGAACCTTTCCTGTCATCTATAATGCGGAATATGTCAGGTGTCTGAGTCAGGTTGTGATTCATGATTATATAATTTTCTCGCTGTCATGGAGAAAGAGAGAAAAAAATTACTTGCTAAATAACAAACTTAATTGGATGGAACATAATTAAAAGCATAGTTTTATTGTCCAAGGGTTGTCATGCTAAAAGCCACAAATGTAAAATCAATTTATTGTGAAAAATGATTTACAAGAAATGTAGATATACATATTACAATTTTTTTTTTATTAAAACAAGTTTTATACACATATTTTTCTCATATACTATAAATGAGTCTTTATATATGAAAAGCATCCTTTATATCATAATTAGGGCTCCTGGACAGCAAATAGTTAAACCCCTGATGTAAGTCGAACAGATACTATAAATAACAGTAAATGGGTTTGCAACAATATAAGGGTGAGTAAATGTTAACAACATTTTCAACTTTTCATTTGAAAGCATATTGAATTATTTAGTAACGTGTAGTGTGCACACTTTACCTGAAAACCGTAGACCATTCCATTGTATGAGATGCTAGTGATTTGGGAAGCACCATCAAAGTTCCAGTTATAGGTTTGGCCGGTGGGCAGCATTGCCATCCAGCCAAATGTGTGGGTCACAAGTTTTTCAAGGAAAGGAAGCAAGCATGTTCCTAAAGAGAGGTATGAGAGTAAGACATGAGTTGTTGTGCCAACAAAGATGCTTTCTAAGCATCACAGCTCACTTCAACCCAGCAAATACAGAATGCTCCCCATTGTTAGTGTACGGAATCTTTAGTTACTATTATTTTTTGTAATATACAAAAAAATATAATTGGGGGGGGGGGGGGGGGGGATTGATTTTGTATGTAAACATGCAAACATGCACTAGAGTAGATGTGTTTGACCATTGCGCTCGCATCTTGCAGCGTGTCGTGCGTGACATTCTAAAAATGCGGCACTTAAGCACTAATGAAACTAATGCGTCTTTAGACCTAACATTTTTTTCATTCTACTGCCCTGTTTCATGTTTAATGAAAAAAGCGTTCTTTGTGAATTGTCCCTAAGATTTTTCATAAACTAAAGTTCCCAGGACATTCTGAAAACCAAAAAAGTACATTCAGAAAGAACTAGACATTCAGAAACATGTCTAACATATGCTACACATTTTTTTCATGGCTCAATCGCCCAGATTATTTCATCCTACCAAATGAGTTGGTAAGAGTCACATCTTTAGCTTGAAGTGAATATGGTGAGGGATTGAAGACGACCATGCGGTGGAAGTTAATAGTGTTGTCACACACTGCAGCAGGGACGCCAACACTCCACTCTGTTCTCGGAAAGCAGTGTCTCGGGTCGAGCAGGTTATTCCTTGGTACCACCTTGTAGCTAATGTTCCCTTTTCAGAAATATATTCATTATTTCATTTTTTTTATGTTAATGTTACCAATGCTTTGTCAGTGTAAAGTTTGAGTTTTACCATGCCAATAAAACTAAAACAATATCCATTAAGATATTGTTACACAGATAAAAGTTTTTTTTTCAAGTTATCATGATTCTATATATTGTAATATCTAATGTTTCTATACCTGTCAGGGACCCATCAGTATCTACTAGTGCCACCTCATGCTCCCATCTGAACCAGGCCTTGTTGGGCGACTGATGAAACTGGATCCCACTGAACCTCGCGCTCCAGCCTCCACAGCGGAACATGCAGGTTCCAACTATTTCTGCCACTCCGACAGCAGCACACGATGGACGATTGAAGTTCACAAACTTGGTGTTGATGACGCTCATACCATCATCCAGGGGCAGGACAATGCCACGAGCGGTGCAGTAGTCGCTCCCCAGCCCCAGCTCATCCACATGACCCACCATAGTGCTGTTGACCACGGCCGCTCCTCCATTCAGTCCCCATCCGCTGACATACGGCTGGATGATCCTCTTGGCCTCCACTCCTGCCTTCTCATTATTGACCATTAGGAACTCGCTGAACTGAACCGCTCCTACGTTCACCCACTCGGCACCTTTCTCGTTGTTCCAGGAAGTGAAGCGGCGGAAGACCGCTGGCGCTGGTGTAGAGGAGCTGCAGCTGCCAGTACGCATTGGGAAAAACTCTTGGAAGATCCACAAGCCAAACCAGCCCTGTGAATGCACCGTATTGTTGAAGAACTCTCCTAGTGGAACTCTCTTCTGACAGATGTTGGCATCATACGAAGGGCCATCTGGATTATCGTGCATGCGGTACCAGAAGCCGAAATGTGTCCCACCAGCCGCGGCATTGTGCCTAATGATGTTATTAGGGTTGGTGACCCAGTATGCAGCTGGAGTTACATCATCATTTAGCAGACTGGTGCTCTGTTTTACAAATATCGCCAGGTTGTACTGTAGAATGTTGCCGGTCTCAATGCCATCCTCAATAAAGAAGGCTCCACCCATGATATTGTAGATGACATTACGTTCCACCAGCAGGTTGTGGGTGTTGTGGATGGTGATGGCACGGTTGTAGGACTGGTGAATGCCACATCCACGCACGTATGACTTAAACTTAACATCACCCAGTAGATGCCAGTGGATTGGGTAGCGTCCCAGACGGAACGCCTGTCCAACATTGAAGAGCTGAAGGAGGAAAATGACAAACGTAATGTCATGATTGAATATCCTGGAAAACATGGTCTTAAATGTCTTCAAGAGTTTTGAAACAAATGTTTTTGAAACAAAATTAATGTTTACCTCAACATATTCAATTCTGCCAATTGCCAGATTTTGGTTTGGTTGTGGTGCGTGGAACATGATGCAGCCACCAAACTGGTCACTTCCTACCTCTTCTCCAAACCTACCCTGGAAACAAGTCTGGGTGGCAAATTCCCCTGTAAGCAAAAGCATTCATATAATTTGATAAAATTGCCAATCACATGACTTTTAGCTGTTTGTCTTTCCATCCACAGCTGAGGAAATAACATCCAAACCTGTGTTGAATCCATCAGGGCAAGCTGCAATCTGATCGTTCCACTCCACGTTGTTGGATCCACGGACAACAATATTTCTGGTAAGAAGGCCCACCTCTGCTCTCGCTTCAAAAACTGTCCCATCAGGCAGTGTGACAGACACACCCAGATGAGTGTATCTCAGTGGTTCGGTCAGAGTGAGGGTCCTACCGTCAGCTGAAACTGAGGCAATTCTCATCAACTCATTCTCACGCTGACTGTGTCTGTGAATTCAGTCAAAACACATTTTTGGTTATTAGCATTAGCACTGATAAAGTTTTTGCATCATTATTTGCATATTTTTATAGCAATTTTAGCATATTCAATTTGAGCAAGAAGAATTTAAACAATAAGTTTAAAATTTCATATGTTTTTTTTACCCCTAAAACGAATGATATCACCTAAACATTTTTTTAAGTTAAATTAATTCATTTGGGACCATTTTATAGAGAACAATTGCAAAATTTTTCATTTCCTTTGCCCTTGTTCCTACACTGATGTAGTTCAGTTTCTGTAGCAAGTCAGTGGCTTAAATTAAATCAACCTGAAGTTTTGCTGTAGGTTTGGGCGGTGCATTAATACCTATGCCCAGTGGAAGCGATGGCAATTTCGTCACCAGTCTTCCAGGTGACAGCATCCATCAGTGTCAGCGTGTTGGAGCCGTTTCGTGCAGTCTGAGAAAGGCGAGTCCACGGCATAGGGACAGGGATTCCTGGAGAAGTAGGAGTGTAGTTAAGACCTGAACAAAACCTCTCACTCCAGGGAAGTGATTACGCACTATGGTGTCTGTATCAGGGAAATTTCACAAAGGGGCTTTCTGAATTAAATGAGCCTTCTGGGAATGTTATGTAGGTCATCTCTATATTTGTGAGGATAGCTTCATTTTGTGTTTCTGACTTTGTGACCTTTTAGTTGCAAATTTTCCAGTACCTCTGAGGTCTCTGTTACTTTAGTCAAGTTACAGACAAAAAAGGAATACTAATAATAAAAAAATATATTGTTTAAGGTACATCTGTTCAATGTTTATGGTTATGCATTTTGCAGATTATTTAATATTTGCACTACCGTTCAAAAGTTTGGGGTCAGTAAAACATTTTTTTTAGTGCATTCACTGGAAAACAGGCCCTCAAATCTTGTTCGCACTTCTGCATATTAAAACTTCACAAAACATACATATATTTTTTAAAATAATCTGTAATGGCGCGCTGTCTGTTAAACGGCTCTCGGTGAACAAATACCCGAAACAAGAAATCCACTTCAGATAGTACCCCAGCGCCGCATTGATTGTTTGTCAAAATTCCTGTTTTGTCAAGTATCCTTGTCTTAAATGAGTTAAAAATTGTTAAATGAACATAAAGAACCATATGCGTCAGGTCTTAACGTGACAACAGCCTAATAAACCTGCTGCTGTCTGTCATTTATATTAATCAAAGAACAAAAGACAAAGAAGAACCACTCACTGCTCTTGACTGAATAACTTTTGTAGCTTTAATAAGGATTAATCTATATTCAATTTATATTGTATGCAGTGAAGTCTGAAATTTGAAATTTTAAGCACTTTTAACTATGTTACATGGGTCAAAAACAACGAAAACAAAACTTTTTTGTGCATTTTACCAGGGCAGGTAAAAATCTGAACCAGCCCGACTGGGCCAGTAGAAAAAAACCTTAGCGTTGAGCCCCTATATATTAAAGGTACAGCTAAATGTGACACTTATTACAATGTGTTTATGTGAAAATTGTTTCAAGTTCACTTAAATTAAAGTAGTTATTTTAAATGATAAAACAATTAATTACTACAATTAATGGCTAAAATTGAGAAAAAAATCACTTTAATAGAGACATCAATCTCAGTACTGGTATTAGTGATGCTGGCCTTCATTCGTAGTGCTTAGTAAAAAGATGCCTTAAACAAATATGTTGTAGATTATTTTGCAGATTCAATGTGATGTATTATAATATACAAATATATTAAAAACTTTAATGTTAGGTGCGATTAATCATGATTAAGTGATTAATTACAGAAAAATTTTAATCAATCGACAGCACAAGGCATACACATGTATGTATGTGGGTATGTATAGACCAACTCTAAATAAAGCTACATTGTCAGCATCATTACTCCAGTCTTCAGTGTCACATAATTATTCAAAAAACATTTTTATAATGCTGATTTGTTGCTCAAGAAACATTTATTATTATTATTATTAATGCTGAGAACAGTTGTGCTGCTTGATATTTTTGAGGAAACTGATGCATTTTTCTTTTATGCATAGGAAGTTCAAAAGAACAGCCTTTATTTGAGATGCAAATCTTTTGTAACATTATAAATGCTTTTACTGTCCTTTTTGGTCAATTTAATGCATTCTTGCCTTGAATACAGTATTTATTAAAAAAGAACCTTACTGACCTCAACTTTTGAACAATAATGTATATTAAATATATATATATATATATATATATATATATATATATATATATAGTTATTTTATGTATTTATTTTATAAATATTAATATAATATATTATGTATATACATTTTAATTATATTGAATTGAAAAAAATTGAACCTAAATAGTGTTGTTTATTTGCATACCATGCAGATCCAACACCCCTTCTCTGACAGCCAGGGTCTTGGTGCCATAGACAGGAAGTTCTGTGGAACGCAGGTGTCCATGCAGTGTGATTATGGCCTTGTGCTGGAAGGGGGCCTGCTCTGTTCCGATCTGCAGCGCTCCACCATCTGTGATCAGAATATTCTCTGCCTGCAGCTCAATATCTGCCTCATCAAAAATCAGTCGCCCACCTAAATAGAAAAAAATACATGAACATAACAGTGAGTGTAAGTGTACCAAGGCTTTGTTTAATAAAGGCCGTATTTGTCTAAATGAGCATACCCTGGATAAGGAGCATCTTAAGAACTGGAGTGCTGATGTCCAGAAGGATGGTCTGGCCAGGAGTGATTACAGCAAACATGCCCTCCTCAGGTGGGGAGAGACCACCCCATGTATAGGGAGATGACCATACATCAATGTAGAAGAAGGTAGCATTATTCTGAGAGAGTGGACAGACATTATTATATTATTGATAGTACAGATACATATATTATTATTGTTTTTATTTAATAATATATATATTGAGAATAAATAAGTATTTATTTAGTCACTGTGCTGTTTAAGAAGGTCAAATATATTTATGTCATGTTTGATGTTACCATTCTGGCAATTCCTCTGTTCCCCAGCTGGATTCGCACTTGAGTTTCTTGGGATCTGCGCTGAGAGTTGGTCACACAGATGATTTGCGATTCATTGGCTGACTGGACATCGCAGACAGACCCTGCGATTGTGACGGTGACTTCATTGACATTTGAGCTACAGGTGAGATGGGGAAGACAAAAGCCAGTGAACTCGAGAAAGTAAGTAAAATTATTCTGTCATAATTTCTTTATCCTCAATAGGCTTTAATAGATTTGAGGTATAGTGTACAAATGGTCTACTTTTATCGTCAAGAGATTTGGGTGACTTTCAATGGAGGGACAGAAATATTTCAGAAGTTCAGAAGATGAACTTAAGTCTTATTTTTGAGTGAACTAACCTTTTAAACAAAATAAAAATGAGAAATGATGCTTTGTCAACTAACTGAAATAAGTTTAGGTTGAAGCATTAAAATTACTAACTGGAAATAAATAAAACTAAAACTAAAAAAAATGCATGCATATATATATATATATATATATATATGTATATATAAACAATAAAAATGACAAAAGAAAATAAAAATGTTAAAAAATGTAACAAAATAAAAAATAAAAACTGAAAATATAAAAATAAAAACCAATTCAAAATTTGATTAAAAATATAATAGTATACAGTATAAAATAATACTAAAATAACACTGCTATTGGCTGAACAACACATACATGTTATATTTAGAAACAATAATGCCGAAGTAAACAATGAACACTGTATCCAAGCATGATTGGAGGACAATCAGCCACAATGTAATTCTGGTCTGTTCTGCACCTGAAACCTGAGCCGGTAATCGTGAGTCTGGTGCCTCCAGCGGTTCCCCCTCTGCGTGGTGAAACGGTGGTGATAACAGGGGTCAGAGAGGATCTGTAAGTGTAGCTGTTCGTGAGGTTGACAGTGTCACCTCCATTCATCACTATGACTGTGCAGGCCCGCTCTGCTTCACTTCCTGCAAGAGACAAAAGCAGTCATTAAGATACAAGCAGGCAGACTGATAGTCTTTATTTCAGTTCTGTTCATCTGTGACTTGTTTCCGAGCTGTCACATTTGTCATCGTCTCTCATTGACTGACTTCTGGTCAGTTAAAGCCTTTCTGGTTTTGCTTTTGCGGAAAATATTTGGACTGGGAGATCATATAATTGCTTTGATGGATTAAGCTTTGCTAACTGAACAATTCTAGACACATTCACAATGCTTTTAAACTGATACATGCCATTGTTGGGTGGGACCTCGCAGTTCAGATGGGTAGATGTGGAGTTCTGCAGGTGCACGTTACACTCTCTGTTACAGATAAGGACTCGTGTGATGTTTGGGTCAAATCCAGAGCCTTGAATGGCAACAACAGCTCCTCCGGCGTAACTTCCTACAGCAAGGCAGAGCAAAGGCATCATGTAGTGTCTTATTACTTTGTAGTTTTTGTGTACTTGTGTAGTTACTTTGTGTACTTTGTGTGAATATGACAGCAACTAAGTAAAGGTATCCAGCTTCAGGACCCAGAGTTTTTATTGGACATAACAAAAGCGTCCCTAAAATTACTGCAAACTTCATGGGCCCGACAGTTTGGAATATTATTAACGTTAACAACTATTTTTATTTCTAATCATCTTTTGAATTTTGATTGGATTGATCCTCTTGACAACAAATAATTCACTGCACAACATACAATTCATAATCATCTTTATTTGAAAGTTAATTTTTTTGTTTTTCCATGATGAGGACATCACACAACCTGTCCAAGTAAATGTGGTAAATGTGGCCAAGAAGTGTTTAGTTTGATTAACATGAACAACAAGTATATTAAGTGCTTTTCCTTGTTCTTTAGTGTTGGAGTACCATACATTCAAAATACAATTTAAAAGTTTGGAATCAGTAAGATTATTTTCATTTTTTTATTTGTTTGTTTTGTTTTTTGGAAAGAAATTAATACTTTTAATGTGCAAGGATAGATTAAATTGATCAAATGCGACAGTAAAGACATTTATAATGTTACTGTCATGATTATTTAGTCATCTGTTTGTTTAGTTTCATTTTCATGGACTTTTACTTTGCTTGTCATTATTCCCTGTTGTCTTTGTTTACGTTTCCTGCCACTTGTTTGTTACCATGGATATTCATATAATGAATATCCTTTATATGAACCACCTATACCACCTTTAAAAAAAGTTACAAGTTATTAATTTTAACTTGGTATATAATATCTATATTCTATAGAATGACAATTCACGAGTTCACACTTACATACAATTAGAGTGTATAAGGTTTAATGCGTATTTGGCGTGCTGTCCGGGGGGAGGGCTCCGAGCTCGCAGTTTGGCCCGAGCCCAGAGTACTCCCCCCTATGTAAGTGTTTAGGACTAGAAGTGTGGAGAAGGGGCGGTGGAGGGATGCTGCTAAACTATCAATGGAGTGAGGTGAGATTGCTGAATCTATATATACCTCTTATCATTGATTGCTGGGTGCACTCCACTCGTGTTAATTAACTGAACGTGCTCCTCCCGAACTTTGTTAATAAAACATCATGTGTCGCTTATTTCCATGTAACTGCATGTAACATTCCATGTAACATTTCCTTCTAAGTTTGCTGAAATTTTACACAAGGTTTGAAACTTTGCCAGTCAGTTTGGCTATATTCTGTCCATATTAACAAATCTTTTGACCTAGAGAAAGTGTTTTTGATTACCCTCATTCGGTGTGACCCCTGTCAGCAGCAGCTCATAGGTGAAGACAGACTGGGTCAAGGCATGACCTTTGACCTGATGGTGAAAAATGACTGGGAAAGTTCCTCCTGCGTGCTCTCCAACAGTGCACAGCAACTGCATATCTGTGATGGATGTCACGCTACAAGCCACACCGCCGATCTCGAAGGAGACGAGTGCTACATCTGTGCCAAAGCCAGAACCAGAGACGGTGATCTCTGTTCCACCCGAACCTGCGAGGAAGGGATTATGTCTGTAGTATTACTATGAAGTGTTGTGATGTTCAATAGTTCAATAGAGTGCTGTAGAGATAACGTATATATTTTTGAGGCCAAAACTTGGAAATTAGTTAATTTTTTAGCACTTCTGGTCCCATCATCCTGAAGACGATGTTTTTTCTTTAATTGGTTTTTCGTTGAAATGCTTAAAATAAGGTCTGTGGTTAACACAATCTCAAGATTTTTTCATGTTTTATTCTACAACATAAAATACATCACCCTTGTAATTTTTTTAAAAAGCTTTTACTTGTCTTGATGAATGCTGTTGCTAACAAGTAGCTAAATGGGACTACAGAGGTTGTCTGAGACATTAAACATTGTCACGCCGAACAGGTAAACTCATCGAATTTTTTTTTTTTTTTTTTAATAAAGACCCAAAATAAAATTCTGATTCTTAACAGTGGTGACATTGAAGTCACGCAGCCATTTATAGCCTATGTTTAGCTTTTTAACTCTGGAAAGTTGTTCATTTGTGAAATTATCATGATGAACAAAATGAGTAAGAATCCAAACTTTTGTTGGACATAGACCTTAATTTATGGAATAATCCAAAAGCCAATGGAAAAATCCTATTTGTTTTTTGTCGAAGGAACAAGGGTGATGATAACTTTTGGGTTGGCCAACAAAAATACGTAATCACTGCAGCAGTCCATAGTAAATGCCACTAATTATATTCTTTTCTTAATGTAATGCATGTTCGTACCTGTTATAGGACTGAGAGAGGTGATGTTTGGAGTTTGTTCCCTAGAGTAGTTGAAACGTTGAGGTGGATACACAACATCAAACACCTTAATGTTCACCTGCACCTGTCCCTCTGCATGAGGAGGTGTCATGCACCTCACCGTGTCTGGAGTCACATCTAAAATCCTGCAGGGGGAGTTAGCGAGCTTCACGGTTGTATTTCCTGCCACAAAGCCATTTCCTGTGATCAAGAGTGGAGTTCCTCCAGCAATGCTGCCTGATGTTGGGTTGACGCTGGCTTGTGCTATGCTGGTCAGGGTGGCGTCTCCAGTGGCAAGACCTTTTCTCATGACCACCACCTGTAGGACGTGCGCGCCAGCGGGAAGGGCACCAACTAAAACCGTGATGTTGTTATCAGTTACTTCTGTGACTTCCAGCAGGATGTTGGCCGCAGATACCATTAGATCAGCAGAGTTGTTCCCAAATCCACTGCCAGTGACCTCAACGGTGGTGGCGTTTCCACTAACCGAGTTAGGGAACACCGCGGATACGTACGGTGCGATGGAGTCGGAATATTCAAACGTGCAATCAAAACTGCATGAGGAAGAGATGGAGTTGACGTAAACTGCGACGTTTCCCCTGCGAGCCGCAGATGGTGAAGTATCGCACACCACTTGGGTGTAGTTCATGAAAACCACTTTGCATGGAATGTCTGCTACCGTAACTAAGCCGTTCGAGAACCCAGAACCAGAGATGAAGAGTCGTGTGTAGCCTGTGGTGCTGCCCACCAAGGGAAAGACAGAATCGACCACGGGTAGAACTACAAATCTGCGGTCATACTCTTTCGGCATGTACAGGATGGCGGTGCCAAGGTTGTTGATTCTGACACTTACGGATAAAGGGATTCCCACTGGTGCTCCGCTGTCAGGACTGAGTTGGCAGTTAATCTCAGTGGAGGTGCTGTTGATAACGTTGCATGGACGATCTCCAACTTTGACCTTTGGTTGGCAAAAAATAAATAAGACAAGCGATCAATTAAAAAAATATTTAATAATTATATATATATATATATATATATATATATATATTATTTTAGTTGGAAAGATATATCTTTTTTAAATTAAGGATAAAAGAGATTTACATTTACCTGCATTTAAAGCATATCTGAAGCAACATTATTTGTTAAGCCGCCTTTCCACTGCACACGACAAACGACAGCCGTTGGACCGGAAGTCATTCATTTCCAATGGAGAGTCGTACGGGAGCTGCGGGGAGTTCCGATCATATGCGTATGCGGAAAATTCGTATCCGATTTGAGCTTTGGATCCGTTGAAATATCTGAACTTCTGCGGCTAGACCGTATGCGACTGGCCGACCGGATGTGATGTATTCTAATCAAAACTATGAGCGTGAGGCTAGAATTACCAATATTTCAACTCTTTAATGTTATTCTGTAAATTCTATTTCTGTAAAATGTCGGTTATTAATAATTATGGCAGAAAAAAATATTTTATAATTATTAAATCAATATTTATTTTGATTAGCTCTGTAAAATCTATTGTTTTTATTTTAGATGTATTGGGGGGTATCATTTGTTTTGTGTGGATATATTCATGCATGAATTACATTCATCATTCATTTTACCATTGTGAATAGCCGAGGGTAACGGTTGCTTCACGACCAATTTCAAAGTTCCGTGCGACTGACACTAGGGGGCGAAATGCGACAATCGTATGCGAATGTCGTGTGCAGTGGAAAGGCGGCTTTAGAAAGAAATGTCTAGATTTTGATTAGGTAGAGAGGATGTATTTTTAAATAAAATTGGCAAAATTAATTATTCTTTTTGAAGAATAAGTTTTTTTTTTTTTGCTAAGGTTTGCTACTGTTTTATACCAAAATGTATACGTTTTAGGTAACTGATGTGCATTTACTCTGAAATCTCAAGTGATTTTCATTTGAGTTATTTTTCTTTAAATGTGTTTATTTATTTGTATGTTTTCTGTATATAAAATACATATTGTGTATGGTAAATAATCTAAAAATGTATGTGTATGTCTATATGTGTGCATTTTATGTATGAATGTATATGTATTTGTTTTTGTTGTTGTTTTATAAGTATTTGTGTACTTTTTTTATGTATTGTGATGGCAAATTTTTTCTTTAACTATATGTATTTTAAGTGGAAAATAATAAGTAAATAATTTAAAAAAAATTCTTTGCTGTGTATTTTATTGACATTTGTCAGGTGTTTGGGACATTTTATGCGTGGTATTCCAAAAAAAACCCTTTAAGCGCCTTTAATGCCATAGCTGACCACTGAAGCTCACCTCATTTGCACAGTTAATGTTGCTAAAGCCAGATCCATTGATGTTGATGATGTCATGTGTGGTACCATGGTCAGGCGTAATCTGGTACACAGTGGGGCTGGCGCAGGAAGTAAAACTGAAGTAGTGACCGTCTGAGGTCTCATTCAGTTCCAGCTGATCTTGAAAACAGTCCAAAGTGGTCATACACTCAGAGTCAGATGAGTTCATTTGTCCTGCAACTGGGGAGGACACAAAGGACAATTAGGATGATTTTACCTTCCAATTCCTTACCCAAAACCAGCTTATGCTTATGAGTTAAATTACTTATGAATATAGGTTGTCATTGTACCTATATTAATAGAGGCCTGTATTCCTGTCACAAACACCTGAAGTCCAACAGTGCTTTTCTCCCGAGGCATAACAGTCACCACTCCCTGCAGCGTCTTCTGGTTGCCAGAGTCGATGTAACCGCTGCTGTAGTAGTAAACTCCAGGAGAGGTGAAACGATAGGCGAAAAACCCTAACAATAAAACAGACACAACAAGATCAGATTTTGTTCCTCCTCAATCAAACTAGCGTCACACCTCCAGATTTCATTGTCCTTTACAGGAATAACAACTTACATTTACGGCAAAAGGCATTTGTTGTGTTTGTCTAGCAAAAGCATTTGTTATGTTTGTCTAGCAATATAACAACGTACATTGTTTTCTGCTCAATGACTGGAGTGTAATGTTGTAATTATAGTTAATTAGAGACCTTGGGTTTACTCTTCATGAAATCTGACACTCTCACAAACCAAATGCTTGTCTGGATCAGGGGTATTTAATCACATTTCCCCGAAGACCAGTCTCTAATGTCACAAAGATCAGGGCAATCAAAAGCCACTTACACTGTTTCAGAGTCAATATATTGTACTATAGGCCTATGTGACATCATGAAATAATGTTCATTTAGCAAAAAATATAAAAAAATTCAAGCTGGGAGCCATTAAAAGTAAAAGTAAGAAACAGCTTAAAAAGTAAAAAATTATGTATTCAAAACAGTACATCCCAGACTGTTGATCTTTCCTGTGTAGAATTGCAAATTAGTAATTCAATTCAATTCAAATGTATTTGTATAGATAATTTCACTATACAAATTATTCCAAAGTAACTATACAGAAAATAGGATAGTACCTTTAGGCAACTAATTTGTTTTTAGGAAAACAACTTTAGACTGATAAATAAAATAAACAAAAATAACAATACTTGGGCGAATAAAAAAAATAGTCTATAAAGATATCTTGCACAATAATACAAATTTTATTTATAGTATTTATATTTAAATTATATTTATGAATTACTTTGCATATTTATGAACACCATCTAATTATTTACATATTAATATTCATGATTTGTGGTTTTTGATTCCTCTAGTTAGATAGGATCTCTTTATAAGAATTAGACTAGAAAATGTAAAAAACGTAAGCAAGGACTGGTTTTCAAAATGGTGTTCAGGAAGATGTTGTTCTCACAAACAGTTTATGTAGTTGTTTGTCTGCTTGATGTAAATTAGATTGAACAGGTTTAACACACAGGATGTAAGATAGTAGTTTTTGTACCTATGGCAGTTCCTGTGTCTCCACTGCTGAAAGCAATGCCATCATAGTCTGTGCTGCTGGGACTGGACACACTGAAGACCCTGTAGTTTAGACCGGGCACAAAAGCTGGGGCGTCCCAACGCCAAACCACTGTGTCCCCCACTGAGGCTATTATCCCAGAGGGACTCCAGCCGTAACCCTGACCATACACTGAACAAGTGGGCAAACAAGCACATGCAGTCAAACAAGCATATTTTATGACAATACACAATATGTAGGGACATTTTCCAGACTAGATAAATCATTTTATAGTTTCCACCTAAAAAAAGTCATCTCTATCTAAATAAATACTTTATAATTAGAACACATAATAGAACAGCATAATTAGAACATGTATTTAGACTGTACAAATCTCCATACATTTTTCAGTATCATTTACATTTACTTTTTCATTACCATTACTTTAAGATTTTGTTAATTTCTTTGTTCAAGTTTTTCATGACCCTTTAATATTTTATAATATTTATTTCCATTACATTACTTTTTAATTTCCAGCATTTCTCCATTACGTTTTAAAACTTTATTAATTTCCATATTTTTTTAGCTTGTTTTTTTTTTTACTTTAAAATAATATCTCATTTGTTAACATTACTTACACAGTACTACAGTATTTATTAATGCTAATTTCGATATTTACTGTACTAGTAAATTTTTTAAATCAAAAGTTCTATCTGTTAACATTAGTTAACAAGGCACTGTGAGCTAACATGAACTAAGAACAATATTAATAAATGCTGTAAAAAATCCTTTATTGTTATTATTTATTGTTATTTTTATTATTACTCAAATACATTAACTAATGTTAACAAATGTGAACTTATTTTTAAGTGTTACCATTTTTTCTTTACTTTTTTATTTCTTACATTAAAATGACTTATCCAGGTCTGGTATTTACAGAGCCCCCCTAGTCCCACTTTGTCAAAAACATTAATTATAACTATCTTGTGGCCTCAAGATAGTAACTTGTGGCATCAAGATAGTATGGGCTACGAGATATTATCTTGAGGCCACGAGATAGTTATAATAAATTTTTTTTGACAAAGTGGGACTAGGGGGGCTCCGTAGGTATTAAAAAAAATCCCTGCTATTGCAGAATTTTCATGACTTCAGGAACCATGAATTTAAATATCAGAATCCGTGTACATTTTCATATATTCTGCACTGATTGTGAGGGAAAACGGGAATATATTTCAAAATGTAAAAAAATTGATGAACAGAGCTGACAGTCAAATTGGTAAGATAAACGTCATATTAGGCGAACACTCACTAGCATACAATGCTATTGAAAAAATGTGTATGCTATTATTTAACTATGTCAAGATTTTCTTGGACCATAACAAGCTAAAGAGAAGTCTAAATTCTTCCGCTCAATCAGTGCTATGGAATATCATGTTTTTTTTTTTTTGTTGCTCTAGTGTATTTGATAAGTCTGAGTCAATGTGCTGACAGCCAATGTTTTACTGTCTCTGATGTATTCAGGTATTGTGTGCGTGGCAGAAAAAGAGATAAAAGAAAAGAGATATTACCGGGGTGGAAACCTTGGTTCGTCACGGTGTGTGTTTTATCTCTAGACTGGGTCACACACTCAAGATGATGATCTGAAATGGCTGTCACTCGGCATTGTGTGTCCCCTGTATGAAACGCACAATGTGACTACAGTACTAAATGATCTGGAAACGATTGGTTTGAGTAATACACTGTTTAAGATCAAAGAGTAAATCAAAGCATTTCAAGGTAGTTTTAAACATGGGGAATATTTTAAAGAATGTTGATATATACTTTTGTCCATTGTAGTCTTGTCTTACCTAGAGTGACATTATTGTCTGCTGTGACAGGGCTGAACCCGGAGCCGGTGATAGTGATGGTGGTTCCGCCATACAAAGACCCCAGAGATGGAGAAAAACTCGTGACCTCTAGAACATACTTTATGGTGGTATTAAGGCCAGCACTGCAAACACACACAAAAAAAAACATTTAATCACTTTTTAAAAATTCACTTATGATTGAATGTCACTGTAAATGCAATTTCACAATTTCATTCTACATGTGAAGCATAATATTTACATAGTTTGAAATCTGATGTTATGGAGTATAGTAAGTGATTTGAGACCTGGTTAAGGTGTAACCCTGGTTTCCGACTCTCACACGGACATTGTACATAGCTGGGGGAAGTGTGGGTAACAGGCAGGTGATGTTTTCATTGGTCCACTGCAGCAATTCACACTCAGCCTCACCAATCAAAACAGAGCTGCCATTAGCCTGCGCCCCAAAATTTGTGCCCAAGATGGTGAGAATCCTGTGCCCTTTATCAAAAAAGATCAGTGAAAACAGGGTAAAATTAATCACTGTTCTTGTAAGATTGTGAGGGGTGAGAACAATGAGGAAGTTCGATACAAAATTGCTGTGATTGTTTATTGTTGTGAGTTTTTAGAGCAGATTTCAGTGTTATTGACAGGTCCTTTTAAGAAACATCACGCTATTGATTGCCCTTCACTGCCGACAAACCGGGTTTTGTGATTGCGTGACATCAGCTAAAGCCAGTGGAATTATCTAGTGTGTACAAAAGTGCTGGAAAGCACTGTTAGCGGAAGTTTGTCTGGAGGCCATATGGGGGTTTAATGCTGTAACCAAGATGAAAATGCAGATCAGAACAATGGGGTGGGAAAGAAACACTTGAATGTGATTCTATCTGTTTGTTTGTTTGTTTGTATCCCATGACTTTCACCTTCATTGTCATGTCTCTCTAAGAACAAAGCTAACCACCAGTGTTTAATTTGAATATGAAAGCAGTGGAATTCATTAATTATAGGTTGGAAACTTTTTAGGGGTTAATTATGTTGACCGTTTCTACAGTTTTTGTCACGTACATCTCGAAATTGTAGCCTACTGTTGCTATCAGCAGTTCAAAGGGTAGCCGTGACTACAGGCTTTTTGGAATAAAGGCAGCTGATAGATCAAAATCACAACACAGTATTTCCCCTTCTTACATAAATGGTCCGAAATGGACACTCACAAACTGAGTAAAATGTATTTTGACGGTACATAAGAGGAACATAAGACATGGTTCACATTACATTGTAAAACTTACAGCCTTGGTCCTCACTGATCTAAGACAGTGTTTCCCAACCACTGTGCCGTGACAGGTTGTCAGGTGTGCCATGGAAAATGATCAAATTCCAAAAAAGTAGTAAAACTAAATGCTACAAATAAGAATGTATCATCGCGCTGTCGGGGCGAAACATGTATGAACATTTTTGTATGAAATTAACTGAAAGCTTGGCTATTCTTATTTACTACTCGTCGACATTCTTGTGAATAAAGGCAAGGGAAGAGACAGAGTATCGGATTACAGCTCTAATCTCAGATCGGAACACAATCAGTTGTTGACTGTTTGCAAACATAGAATGAGAGAGACCAACTATAGGGCACCAAATTTGACAAGATGAATATGTATTGAAAAACATATTTGAACATTATTCAGGGTACTTGTCAGTGTCGCGGTCTGGGTCTAATGTAATGTCTAATGAAAAGGGCCCAGCTTCTTTAACGTTTAATGGCCATGGGTTCAATCCCCAGGGAATACATGGAGTGTTTAACATATCTGCCCTGAATTGATAAAAATATCTTACCGAATACTGTTGTAGTTTGTGGGCTCACAGATGTGATTAAGGCTGTCAGAGTGCTGCTGTACGTGAAAGAGCCATTTGATATTGCTGTCATCTCTGCCGTGGTCAGTGTTACTGTCCGTTCACCTTCTGACCCCTAAATGTTGTCATACACAAGATTCATGTTTCAAAGTTTCATTGATTCAATATTGTACAGCATAAGCGTTTTTTTAAGGGGGGGGACATTAAAGGGTTAGTTATTTATCGGTGAACTAACCCTTTAAGGGTGGAAATTCACTAAGATTGCAAACAATTGTAGGTGGATCCTATCGCATAGAAGAGATAATATTCCACATCCAGGCACTCACATATTAAAAAGGGCTAGAAAAAACACCAACACATATCTGGGGCGATATTTTATATATATATATATATATTTTATATATATATATATATATATATATAAGTTTTATATAGCGCTGTCCCAGAGATAAAGTCTTTTTAAAAGAAAAAATGGCTATGTGAGTGCCTGGATGTGGAATATTATTTCTTCTATGCAATAGGATCCACCTAGTCTCAGCCTCAGACGTCACGCCCACGGAAACACTTAACTGGAAACACTTCAGGAATGTCGAAGTCGTCATCTGATTGGTTGAATTTTATCGGATTTCCGGGGGGCACGAGTGTCGCGTTTATTTTCGGTCCGCCGGGAAACAAAGCGCAGACGTGTGATTGCGGAAGAAAAACTGTTGTGTTTACATGAGTGACAATGAGCATTTATCAAGATCAGCTGAACGTAGGATTCTCAAAAGTATGCGAGGTTCACAGCATAGACTCTTGAAGTTTTCTTCTCCTTCTTTGATTTTCTATGCTGACTGACTATGCCGGTCTGTTGTTGTGGGGACATTTCCACGCCCCAAAACGTGACGCTGAACGAAACGAACTGTAATTGGTTGTTTGACATGTCGGTCAAACGGCCTTATGGGCGGGCCTTGGCCAAAGAAAGCTGCTATGAATTCCAGACATTCAGCCGTCAGTCTGAAGGTCTGGCTACGCGAGACTAGGATCCACCTATAATTTTTTGCGTTTTGTTCCCCTTCTGGAGCACCCATAGTTTTATTTTATTTTATTTCATTTTTTTAAACCAGATGCACTCATGGATTACATTTTTTGTAATTTGCAAAATATTTGAAGTTGTGGAACTGTATAGTGAATTCAACCATAGGAGTCTGTTGATAATACTAATAAAACATTTTTAATAATACATTTTATATTCTATTACGAAATTTATTTTAAAAGATTTATAACCCATTTAGAATTTAACATTTGTCTATTTTCTGGAAATCTTCATGGGAAATCAAGCTCTTCACTTACAGCAGGAACTATGCATCTCAGCTGGAAAAGTTCCACTTCTATAATGTTACATGGCTGAGTGCCAATGGTGACTGCGGTATCATTCCTGAATCCATAGCCTGACACTATCAGAATCGTCCCTCCTGTGAAGCCATAAAAAAAAAAAAAAGATCACGCTAGTAGCTAATTGTAAGTAACAGTCATAAGATATGTTGGGATAACATCGGTAAGCAGATTTTGGACACACCAAATCCAGTTTAGAAATGAATGTGTCAGTTCAACTTGTCATTTCAATTGTGCTGTTGATTTATATTAATATATATATTACACTCTTCCATATGTAGAGAATTGTAATGCTACTGTACATGTACCTGCTACACTTCCTGTTGTGGGGTTTATGGAAGTCACTCCTAACAGATGTGTGAACAAGCTGTTATTACATTGGTATTGGGCATTTCCCAGCACAGAGAAACTCAGAGAGACCGGCTGTACACCTGCACTTGCAGGACCGACCTGGCAGGTTATAGAAGTATCTGAAACACAAATAAATATTTTGAACATATTTTCACTTAAATAGTGCATAAAGGAAAAGTTTACTAAAAATTAAAGTTTTGTCATGATTTACTCACCTAAACTTTTTTTTTGTGTGAAAAATAAAAGGAGTGAATGAATAATGATTTCTCATAAAAAGCAATCATATTACTTCTGAAGACTTGACTTGTGCTTTGTATTCCATTGTTATGATACTTTTATGGAGCTTTGTATTCTTTTTAAAGCTTGAAAGCCTCAGTATTAATTCATAGTAACTGCTTGGAAAAGTATAGTATAATTATTAGTGCCCTATTATACTTTTTTTAATATATTACCTTTCCCTTTCATGCAGTGTGTAATATAACTGTTTGTAAAGATCAAAGTGCACAACAAAAAAAGTTGTTGTCTCCTAAAAGAAAGAATCGATTCTGAGCAACTGAAACAAGTCGTCAGCAATTCCAGTCTCACTTCCTGTTACATATCTACATAGCGATGTGATAAATTTCAACAATGCCAGCGTATGGTCTTCATTGGCTGTCCACGAACAACCTTTACTTTGACCCGCCCTCTAACTCTAACAGTAGTTTTAGTTGAGACTTAGAAGAGCCCTGGTTCATGTTGTTGACATGTGGAGAAGATGCTGTTTTCAGCACAGAAAAAGCAAATCCACTTTGCATGCACTTCCAAAGGATGAGGACTCATGCTGGAATTGATACGGAAAAGCTATCGTTACTGTTCATATCACAGTGTATCAACCACTGACAAAGCCTCCGGAGCTGAAATTCAGATATGGTAATAGGTGTTTCGTTTCCAACACATGTTGTAAGCTGTAGACCAATTACAACAGACTGGGCCTTCTGACCAATCAGAGCAGAGTACGGCTTACGGAATTGAGGAGTTTAGAGAAACTGAGGGCCCTATTTTAACGATCTAAGCGCATGGCGCAAGTTCAGTTTGGATCCACTTTTTCTAGTTTAACGACGGATAAAAAGGTCAGCGCGCCAGGCACATGGTCTAAAAGGGTTGTCCATATTCTCTTAATGAGTAATGGGTGTGTTTTGGGTGTAACGTGAAATAAACCAACCAGAGTCTCATCTACCATTCCCTTTAAAAGCCAGTTGCGCTCGTGCCATGGCGGATTCGCTATTTACATGACAGAATTTGATAGTGGAAAGACTGAACGCATCTCCAGAGCGAAAACGAACAGTATTTATATCGTTTTTACCTCTTGTAACGCACAGACCAAAGCGCCGGCGCCCTCAGATCACTTGGACGTGGCTGTGGTTACAAGAGGTAAAAACGATATAAATACTGTTCGTTTTCTCACACAAACCGCTCGTTTCGTGTCTTAGGCCATCATTGTGTACTTACATTTACGAGTCATTAAATCATGTTTAATTTGGACTTCTCTGTGCATGCTCTTTGAGGTGGTGACCATAGACCTGCATTATATGACTGACAGACAAGAACGGTTTGACCTAAAAATATCAAAATTGAAACTACTGCGGAAACAAAGACACCTACATCTTGGATGCCCTTGAGGTAAGCTAAAACATATCAAAACTTTATTTCAAAGTGAACTATCCCTTTAATATTTGGCATGTTTGTGTGTTGCTGCGTGTTTAATATGCAGAGTGTGCCCACGTTGTGGACCCGCCAATAGATGCCATTGACTTTAAACCAGGTTTTTGTTGGTCAATGGCGCAGTCCATTTATAGCCTCAAAATAAATAGCCTATCTAGCCTCAAAATACCAACGCGCCATCAATGCACCTGAACAACACACCTAGTTTTCAGACCAGCTGCCGACCATATGGGCGCAAACGCAATTGCTATTTAAACAACGTGGCGCATGACGTGAAAATCATACCTGTGTCAGGCTGAAACTAGCGAAAAACACTTGCGTTGCGCCTGGTGCTGCGTTGCGACTGGTGTAAGATCGGGCCCAAACCTTCAAACGAACAGTTTACAGACTCTTTAAGAAATTAGGTGATGTGCAATGTATATTATGAGAAAATAAAAGTGTTTTTTGACCTTGGATGAATGTAAGGAGGAAATTTTTTAAATTAGAAAATTAAAAAAATAAGACCCTTTAAAAAAGCATAGGGGCACTTTAATGTCTAATTTTGTGTTCTAGAGAAGTCATACTGGTTTGTAACAACATTAATGTGAGTAAATTATGACAAAATCTTAATATTTCTTAAAAATTACCTATGACGTGATGTTTTTTACATTCTTTTAACAAAAAGTGATATGCCATCTGAATGCAGCTTTTCACCTGATTTTATGACATTACTGTGTTTTGACTTACTGGTAAAATGTAGAACAGAGCATTTCACATCTCCAATCTTTACAGTGACGTTTCCACCATCAAAACCAGATCCAGTTATGGTAAGAACTGTTCCCAGACTGCTGGATCCTGAAGGACAAGTTATATCAGTAATATAAACCATTATGAATGGAGATGACAGCTTTTATGTGATACTGGATCATTTACTCTTCTTTACCTTCTTTAGGCGAGATCCCGGTCACTGTTGGGGTCTTTGGCTCACTCCAGGTGAAACCACAGTCCCCTGTGCACCGTGATGGAATACCATTGATGAAAACTTCCACCTTAAAGATAAGCACAGAAATATACATTTCTGTCATTAGACATCTTAAACCAAGGTTTTCTCAACTTGATTTGCTTTAGGACCCAGAAATTACACTGGACTTTAAGTTTACATTTAAGAGGAGAGGATTTAAGAGGAAACCCAACACAGTACTAAAATAGAAAAGAAAAAAAAAATCTCTTTAGTTCAGCCATAATCCTCTCAACATGCACAATCCCTTATGATCCCTAGAACAGAGTAACAACTGGACAGCCCCTGCACCTGTCCCACTATGTAGCGCTATTGAAATCTGCACACTACACTGCACCAGGTAACACGAGGAAGAGCCTTAAAAAGAAGCTGCATTTATATGAACGATGTATGTTGGACAAACATTATTGCAGCAAAAGCAGTGAGTAAGAAACTCACCTGTGGTTTATTTGTAGGCACGCGCAGAAAATCTCCCATAATTCTCTGTTTGAAGAGGCCTCCTTGCTCGGTCTCGTGTGACGTCAATGAAGGGTTCACACCAACCACATTGGAAGCATTGATCTGGTTAAAATTATCAAGAAATGTTAATTCAGCCAGGTATAAAATGAAAAGTTTGAGTCAATTAAGATATAAAGTTGGGGTTGATATGATTTTTCAAAGTCTCTTATGCTCACCAAGGCTGCAGATCCTTCAGAAATCATTCTGAACTACTGATTTGGTGCTCAATCATTTCTTATTATTATCAATATTTAAAACAGTTGTTCTCCTTAAGATAGTTGTACCCACTGGATACACTCAAGACTGGCCCTATTTAATTTTTTCATTGAATATCTTTTTTAACTTTTAAATATTTCACATTGCAGAAGTAAAAATGGGTTGCAAAGACCTTTCCATTTTGACTTTGCTATATATTTTAAATAATTGTACACATTTTTTTTTAAATCCCATTAATAATGCTCATGAGCAGTTCCCTTGCCATCTTGCAAACACCAGCTCATTTTATTGTAATAGCACTCTGAACTCTTTCTTGCCTTTAACAGAGGCTGATTTCCAGGGATGGTGAGCCACTGTATGTACCAGCTGTAGCCTCTACAGTCTCCAGATCTCTGCACCTGCAGCTGGCCGAGCTCTGGGATCCCCTGCAGGGAGTACTGCAGGTCCGCAGCACTGATGTCTACCGCCAGGCCTGGGAACACAATGCACATACCACATGAAAAAAAACAGATAACCTCTTGGGAGATTGTGGTTTATGTAGAAATAAGTCTAGTTCGCTATTCTACTAAATTAGTTTTGGGACTGAAACATGATTAACAGTGTCCGACATGCTGTGAAACTACAGGAAATTACATGTACTAAATTATTCAGTTATTTTATAGCAGCTACACAACAAAGTAACAGATAAACCACAGCCACCATGCTTACCTTCAACACGCCGGGCTAAGAACTCAACGTTAAAGGTTCCTGTAAGAGGGGGGCTGGCTTTCTGAGGGCGCATGATAGTGACAGTGGCATTCCCTTGGCTTTGAATCAGTAGGTCTCCTGTTCTGTTTGGCATCTTCTGGTGGACATAAATGAAGACTGAAGTTTGAGAACATGGAAGGCTTACATGGATCACTTAACAACACAATCTGCAGGGAAAACTCAAATGACAGATCTTATGACAAGCAAATATTTTGTTGTCAACCATCACTTGTTATGACATCAGAAAGATCCAGCACTTCAAAACAGTCATTGTATAATGAGTTCCATTTTAACTCTAACTTACCTTCAGAAAGCCTACTTCAAACAGTGGGACACCAAAGCCACAGTTGTAAGGTGTCGCGGTGATCTCATAGCTGACTTGTGAAGCATTTGCTTGTTTGCTCACAATTATGTTTGAAAAGAAAAGTCCTGAACTGGCTAGAGCAGGTGGTCTTCTTCTGTGGATTATAACTGAACACGTGGAGAGACATAATAGAACATTACATTTAAAAATATGTAAAAACATTTTAAATGATTTGATCATTAAAAATAGCTTTGCCGATATATCACCTAATTATCATATAAATTATCCAGCATATTTACATCCATGCCACCATTCAAAATTTAATTCTTAACTAATTCCTATTTACCATTAGAATCCAAAGCAGTCATTGCACGTCCAATGTGAACAGCATCTATGAAGTAAACAGAGTTTGCCACTCCATACACACTGAACTGAAGAAGTTTGTAGTTGGAGCCTATGTAGTTTGTCTGTATGGAACTCAGGAGATCCACACACTTGTAGTTCCACCTGAGAATGACAATTTCAATTTTATATTATACTCACAACAAAAATTACCTTGATATTGGTATCATTTTGTTCCCATTCAGTCAGTCACGTTCGGCTTTACATCGATACTGACGTATTGGGGTCTAGCCTGGGAGCCCAATCACCTCCAAGTGGTAACTAAAATGAGCCAATGGAAATTGGCCACACCCACCCGGACATACAGGTATAAATATGACTGGCATTACTCAATTCATTCTTACTTTTCTTCGGAGCAGAGCAGTTGTGACAGCGATCGCTCATTCAATTCATCTTCAAGAGCAAACAAAATTTGAATTGCTAAAAAGGAGATCATCTCCAAAAACAGCCATTTGAATTGCTTTGAAGCAGCTCGTCGTGGGAGATCTCTCTGCCGGTGTGAGGGCGCATCCAGAGGTGATTTGCATCCAGCCTGCTGTGCACGGAGAAGTGCAGCGTTTCACCCCTCTGCGCTTCAGCGTTCAGAGAAGATTTCCTAAAAGAGCAAGCACGGGCGGCGAGCATCTTTATAAAGATGCCTTTCCGTCCATGTGTTTCTCTTTCCGTCCATGTGTTTCTGTATGTTGTCGGTTCCTGACTTCATCATTCAGCGCTCCGGATGAGGACTGGATGTCAATCCCTGCATCGGAAAGCGGGCTTTTGTCCTCTGGAGACAAACCAGTTCAGCACTCGCGGTAGGAAGATTGGTTCACAGCCACGTTCCGCCCCAGTGCCTTTCTTCCTGAAGGTTCATGAGCAGGTTCAGAAGTCGTGAAAGGCACCTTTTAATGCCCGAAGCTGCTCTGTTGCCTACTCTACTCTCACTACCCTCCGAGGGCCGCCAAGGTTTATGTGGACATTCCACAGGTGGAGCATGCAGTTGCGGTGCATTTATGTGGTGGAGTCTGTTTCTTCCCGTTTGTTGAGTACAATGCATTGCAAAATATGAAATGACAATGCAGAAAAGCTGAATGCATGTGGCGGAAGACAAAACTTGAAATCCAACATAACATCTATAAAGACAGCCTTCATGCTCCGTAGCTTCCCTCTCCATTGGACTGGGCACACTTCTCCAGCGTTAACAACACTGGTCTTGGCTGAAAAGCAATGGGAGTTGAGATCTGAAGCACTCTTCCCCCCGTGAAATGTCACGATAGAGGAACAGCAGCTACGACTATCCCCAGAGTAAGCCCTGTCCCTTCCATCCCTTTGGTATGGAGGACTACTCTCCTTGGGCGTACATGGGGCACTGGGTAGGTTACAACTATGTGAGGGCAGTTGCCATAAGGGCACGCTATAGCTTGCCAGCCTCTGCATCTCCGACACTTGTTACACAGTTCAGTGGCTGTGGCACTTTCCAAAGGGACCCCAATACATCAGTATCGTTGAATGTGACTGACTGAATGGGAACGTCTAGGTTACTAGAGACAATAAGATTGCTATATGTTCAGTAGATTAAACTTACTCATCCGTTGAGTCAAACTGCACAGAGATGCGTATGTTCTCTTCCCGGACAGTATTTGCAGTCATGTAACTGAACAATATTCCCAGTTCATTCACCAGGCGCCCTTTGTAGGCCAAACAGAGCTGCAAAAAAATATATAACATATTTTTTATCTTTGAAAAGTTCATATACTGAGAAAAATCCATTAGTAAGGATGAGATGCTGAGGTGTTTAGTGGAGCTTACAGTGTTGTATGTTTGTAGCAGTATTGGGTTGTAGAATGCTCCGGATGCTGTAATGTCATTGACATTGAAGAGAATCTCTGGATTCTTCAGAGACCAGCGGCCACAGAAAGCCTCCGAATCAGTGACCCGGACCCCTCTGCGGCTTAGATCACCTGAAAACTGTTTGATAAGGAGAAAGCTCTAAAAACTGGACAAAAAAGTGATGTTTTCAACAAAATAACTGATGTCTATAATGCTATACCTAATGTCACACATTATTTGCAAGGCAAACTTGACTTGATTTGAAATAGGTAGGCATGTCCTCTGCATGTAGAACATACTTGATAATCTGCTTTGCAGCCTTGCTTACCCCTGTGGTGGTGGTCTCATAATCTCTGAAAAATTTCACATTAGTGTTCTCCATGGTCGGAATCTGTGCTGGACATTTAGCGCTGATCATCATATCTAGTGCTGAACGCACCTTTAATAAAAAAAGATATTTCAAGAGAGTATTCAAGCTGTTTGTACACAGGACTGTAATGGCTATCATTTTATTCTATGGTAAATATTAAGAAATATAAAACAAACAAAAACCTCAGCTTCAGAAGCATTGAAAGGCAGAGGGAGGGACGGAACTCCACCCCACAGCAGTGTGAACGTCTCCATGCTGGCCTGGCCTTTCACATCCTCAGTAACTGTGATGTTAGTATCTGAGCCCATGATCAAGTAGTCAAGATCCTTAAAGTCACCTGAGCTAAAAAAACAAAAAAAAACATATTGCAAAATACTCTTAAATGTAGTGGTATAAAACATAAACGGTAACATAAAAAACCCTAATAACTGATAACAAAAATAAGAATCAACGTTATAAATATTTTAAAAATTAAAATATACATGAAAAATATGTAATCAAATGTGGTAAAAAATATTTTTAAAGTTCACCTCTGTTAGAGTTGAATGTCACATTGTACAGTGACTCATTGTCCAGTTCTAGCTTTGTGACTGTAACGCTGTCTGGTTTAATTGTCCACAAATCATTCAGAGCGTTCTGCAACTCCATCGCTGATGCACTAACTGGGATCGGTCCTACAACATGCAAAGCAACTCCAGTAAACATTACAAATATCCAAACAAAAAGATGTCTCTAGAGGTAGTGCAAAAGCGTGAATGCAAAAATATGGAGAATTTATAGTGCTGTGTGAACTAATGCACCTGTTTTAAGATCTCCATATGCCAGGAAGTAGTATGTGTTTTCACAGTTGCTCAGAGAGAAACAATCACTGCTGATTCTCAGAGTCTGCACCTCGTTGATGGGGGTTACTGGCATCCACCCCATGAAACGAACCACCTAAACAACAAAGAATAAAAAAAAAAATGCATATAGCAGGTAGAGGAGCTCTTCTCTGAGACGTATTGAGTTTCTGCAGGTGCAGTGCAGAAAATGAATTCCCAAGGCCCTTCCTTTCCCTAAAATGCATCTGTGAGCTCACTTACCTGTTTTTCAGGTACTATATCATAGTATGCGTTAATCTGTTGTCTCTCATTAACAGCTTCAATTGTCTGCTGGGCTGTGAAAGGGCTGATCTCTTTGAAAAAAGCCACATCCACTGATGCTGCTACTCCATACTTCTGCACTAGAATCTCAATGTAGTACCTGTAGCACATTTAAAGATGTTTCAAATTGAATCAATATAGTCAATAATAACAATAATAATGACAAAAAGACTAATAGAGAGCAAACATTTATTACTTTTTTTAAAACTATTTTTACTTGAAACCCTTCACTTACGGTTTTCCCTTCTCTAACCGCATGACGTCTGACCTCTGAGTGCTATAGCTGAAGAAACTGCCTGTATATGAAGGCTGTGATGCAATCTTAACCTGAAATAAAACAAAATGATTACATTTAAATTAAATGAAAACATGCTTGTGTAAGTTACTAGCCTCTACATAGCCTGTTAACTGTCAGTGTATTGCTAGCACTTAGCACACTTTTTATTGCCTTTTTTTAAATTAGGTATCATTCGAAAGTTTAAACACTCATAATTAATCCTGTAAAAAAACTTTTTTGAAATTGGACATCATTACCATGGAAAGGGTACTTTAAACCCTTTAGCTGGCTTAATTTTCGTGATATCAAATTTGGTAAACAACTTGGTTAAACACATGGCTTCATTTTTTCTAGCAATTTTAGAGTCCAAATTATTTTGTAAAATATTTTGTGTAAAATAAAAAACATTTAGTTCAGTACATTTGCTTTACATTTAACCTTTAACTTTTTTACACTTCAATTTTTCTGATGCTGCTTTCACTTCTGCAATAATCTGCTAAGTGCCTTCTTTAAAATAGATCCAACTTAGTAGTATTCCAAAGCATTCATACATTATAACCATTTAAGTCCAGATACAGTATATGCTCAAAAAGGCAGTTAACAGGAAAATTGCTTGCACTGATAACTACTGAAATTATGAAACTATGATTTTATTGTCATTCAGTACCTTGTCCTGGGGAAGACCTGTCTTGCTGAAATATAGCTGGCATTGGTCGTATGCTTTGATTCGGAAATAGTAGTTGTCGGTCTCCGTTGGAACAAAGAAACCACTCAATCGTGCCACAAAGTTATCCATTTCATTGGGCCAAACAAACGACAGTGAATCCACCCACTGGAAGGAATATCCAGGCCTACTGGAATTATACTTCAGGACGTCCTCAAGAAGGTTTGGAGAAGATCTTTTCCACATCTCCATTTTAAAACCTCTGCCACCTACAAACATAATCATTTAATCATCACTCAATACAATCAAGACAGTACTGTTTATAGTGTTGTACATTTTACATGTGTAATTTTATAAATAGTAGGGGAGACCTGAAATTAAATTAAATTAAATTAAATTAAAAAAACTTTTCCTGGTCAATAAATGAATCACAAGCTATGTTACCCTGTTTTTATGCGCATGCTGAAGTATCATGTCAGAAACGAGTGATGGAAATGCAAATTTCCCCCAAAAAATACCTTAATTCGCAAAAGGTTTACGCTTGCTTGAGGTGGTTTTTGAAAAAATAGTTAATGCGAATGGAGATGGAAACGCATTTGCCGAGTAAATTCTGAGGTAGCAAACATTGAACCCATGTGACTAATCGGCTGTGTCCGCTGATGGTGTTTTATTTATTAAAACAAGGGATGCAAAAAAGAAGTGCAGCGCGAAGTGTAGAATCCATAACCCATAAAAAGCCTTTATTCAATCATAGCTTAGGCATTTAAAAACAGGTAACCGCACAAGCCTTCATCTTTTTATATTTTTCCTTAAATTGTCGAATGGCTTGGCTTGATATGTTTGTAGGTGTTTCATTTACTGTTGGTTACTAGGTTATAACAATACCACCGTCATCCGCTTGAACAACTTGATGGAAACACACCTAATTTGCATTTGTTTGTTTCCTTTTTTTTGTGTGTGCAAATTTTTAAAAGATTCACTTCACGTTTGGATGGAAACCCAGCTACAGCTATTCAGGTACGTTTACACGACAACGATATGCTTAAAACTGAGAAGTTTTTCCTTTGAGTTTTTTTCGCGTACAGACGACAGCATTGTCAAAGCGATCCCCATTCACACGGATCAGTGACTAAAACGCTGTGTTCTGCTGCCAGGCCATTAGATGCCGATGAAACACTATAGACTGAACACGTAATACGCACATGACGTCATCGTTTTCAGAGATTCGCGTTTTTGTTATTTCCACGGATACCGTTTTCCAAAACGTACACTTTGAAACCCGTTTTCAAAAGTTCGCATTTTCTGGCACCCAAAAAAACGCCCTTGTCGTGTAAATGAATGTATAAAAAGTTTAACGTTTTTAGTTGAAAACGGTGTGTGTAAACAGCCTCGTAATTGAGATCAGAGGGTTCCAATTCCAGTCCTTGCGCCTCCCCGCTCAGTTTATATGAGCACCATGAACTCATGTGCGTCCCGATTGACAGGGTCCCTACACAGTATTCACTGCTCCCTACTCCCTTAGCACAGGATATCAGTTAAAGTACACTTTACTTAACAAAATGCGTTTATTCGCAACACCCTGCAATGTCATCAAACACAGACAAAACTCGTCACGCATATTAGAGTTTAAGGTTTGATGCCATAATATACTTTTTAAAAAAATGTTTAGATAAATTATCATACTTTCATTTAATATACTGTACATGTGTATAAAATCCATATAAATATTTATTTTATTTATATAGTATTCACATACATATGAACTAATTATACATTTCACTTAATCTAATTTGTCAAATTCAAAAGCCCTAAACTGAATGATGAATGTATGTTGTGATGTTTAATATGAAAATAAACGCACATTGCAGCACACATATGGTCGAATAGAACTCACCCCTTAACTGAGCGCGTCAGATAAAAGAAACATACAAAATGTGCAGAGCGGTGAGGCATGAAGACTGGAATTGGAAACCCCTGGTTTACATAGATTTATGTCATGAACAAAGAGACGAATACAAAGAAAATGTTAAAATTCTAATTTCCTTGCTGTCAATTATGTGATGGCCTCTTACAATGTCCTGTTGAAAACAGACAATCAGTTACATGACAAAAGAGAATCATGTTCTTGTTTGAGATAATGTGTTGTGACACTTCAACAATGTCAAAGTCAAATGTTCTCGCGTGTGGAGCGCAGAATTCCACTGTCGTGCCAACAGTGTCTATGGAAAAGTTTGTTACAGTAATATAAGATAACCATAAAAGATCTGATTTCAGATAAGTTTCTCACCAGGAAACACTGTCATATTGTTTTTTTCATAACCAGGTGTAATGCAGACAATCCTCTCATTTGATATCTTCTGAATCTGACACTCACGACCTAAGGAAGAAAATGATAATAACAAAATACATTAAAAAAAATATTTTTTAATTATTTTATAAACCATTTATATAATCATTTGGATAATTATAATTAGTCACAATAATTAATTTTATTATATATTTTTGTTATGTATATCAGATAGCATATATATATATACAGAGAGAGAGAGAGAGAGAGAGAGAGAGAGAGAGAGAGAGAGAGAGAGAGAGAGAGAGAGAGAGAGAGAGAGAGAGAGAGAGAGAGAGATTTTCAAAGGGTTACCTCCTACTAACACCATGGCTCGTTGGTCAGTCTCATCAAAGTAATGTCCCTGAATGGTCAGTAATGTGCCGCCCAGTATGCTGCCCTCAGAGGGAGAAACTCCTGTCACCTCTGAAAGAGAACGGCCATTTTTTTTTAAAATCTGATTTTGTGCAGACAATTCCATGCTGTATTATTTAAGAAGAATAAATGTTATCCACACCTGCGTATGTCTGGAACATGGCAAGCTTGTTCAGTGCTGAGATGCTGAAAACCCCAAAGTCTGGCAAACTCCTACAAAAAGAAAATATGTTTTGTCTGCTTTTCTGTCGACAACATGCAGAGACTTTGATGTAAAGTTTAGTACAGTAAAATCAAACTTCTCTGACCTCCCAAATTGACCGTCGATAATGTAACTGAGGTTGTGATGACCTGAAAACCAAAGGCAATGACATTTAATCTGACAAAAATCAATAGTGAATGAAAAATTATTGAATGTTTTAATAATAACGTGTCCTCACCAACATACGTTCCAGTCATTTTACAGCTCATATATCCCCATTGACTGCTCTCATAATCCAAAAAGAGGCCATACCTGAAAAAGGGTGGAGGGTGCATTCACAATTAATGTTTACATTTATTAGTATCTTAATTTAGATATACTTACTTTTCATCTGAATTGGGTTTTAGAAGTTCACAAGGCATGCCTCCCATGTACGCTCTGTTCAAAGAAAACACATTAAAACAGTTTCAGACACACTTTATGACAAGACAGAGTATATTTAACATTCATACAGTTATATTTTTCCATTGTGTATTAAATATTTCCAGACCTTAAAAATCTTGATTCCAGGCCATTTGAGCTTTTGTCTGTGTTGCTTCCGTACACATCAGTGTAGATTCTTCCCCGCAGTGTCACCACAGTCCCTAACAGTCATTCAGTTTCATTTTTGTTTCTTTTTTTTTTTTTTGTGAAAGGTATAATTTTTTATAAACCAAAGCAGCAGAGTAATGACAAAAACTAACAAACTTTACCTGGGGGACCTGAGAGTGGACTGATACTTTGAATGCTAGGTGTATAGTATGTTCGGCTCTGTGAAAGCAGTGAATGTTTTTATAAATATATTGTAATATTTTGAGAAGATATGAGTAAATGTATTAGTAAGCAATACAATGAAGTCCATCTCACTTACATAGAACATGCACCACCCGTAATACCACTGATAACCATAACAAATGTTACTGGGAGGAATTGGCACGCCATCCACGCTGACCCGAAACTCATAGTTATCTTCTGGCAGAGCTCTGAATATAATGCAATATAAAGCTTATTTAGAGAAACATATGCCATCGTCATTTTACATAACATTGTGCGGTACAGCTATCTCAAAGAATTAAAATATCTTAAAGGACAAGTTTGGTATTAGGAAGGATTGTTTCTGTGCACCTATGCAACCATTGTGGAGGTGGAGGGGTGCAACCACAGAAACCAAAATTTCTCGGGACAGCAGCATGTGTCCAAATTTTAATCTTAACCGTTTTCATTTCATTTCATCAGAAACGATCTTAAAACAGGGCTTTAAGTGTAAAATACCGAACTTGTCCTTTAATGCATATCTTCTTCATTTACGCACAAATATGTCAGACCAAAGTCTGCAATAATAAACATGTTATAGAATCAAATGCAAAAGAATTTAAAAATGTTTTTATAATTATATTTTTTTATAATACATAAAATAGTAGTACAATAGTAGTATAATTTAGAATAACATTAGAAGAAAGTGCATGCAAAAATGAAAATAATTATTTCAAATTGCATGAATAATATGCATGAATAATATTTGGGAGCTGCAGGAGAGGGGAATATTTTGGAAGACATGGAATATAGCACACAAGTCATGTGGACTGGTCTTATTTTCATTTTATTGATTGGATATTCCTAAAAAATTTCTTCCACAGAAGAAAAACAAGTCACATATATACGGTAGCCTATATATAGGTTTGGAACAACATGAGGGTGCAAATTTATCCTACAGGACAAGTAAATGTTTCCTGCAATGTTTAGTGGGGGAAGTTGATTTAAAAAAAAAAAAAAGTATTTAAGCTATTTTTAAAAAAATGTTGCAGAACTATGCAGACAATGAAAATTAAGTTACTATGCTATATAGGCCAGTTTTATTTAATTCCACTGATTTTATTAATTTCTCCTCAGTTTAAGGAATTATGTACATTCCTTCCTTCAAAAATATGCCCAATCCCATTAATGCAATTTACTTTAGAGTGTGTAAAAAATAAAAATAATAATAATATTAATTCTTATTAGCACCATTCAATACAATGCAATTACAATCAAGATAAAGCAATCAAGATTGCTTACCTTGTATAACAGATGATCTGATTGGAGTGACTGGAGTCTTTCTCGACATCACAGGGAACAGATCTGGTTCGGGACACCATAGTCACACTGTTGCCGAAGTTTGGGTCATTGGCTTTGAGATTGAACTGATTGGCTTGAGCAAAACCTGAAAAAATCACCAACGCTATTAGAGTTTTTTAAAGCATTTAAACTGTAATAGAGCCAAAATATGCTAAATCAGAAAAGAATGTTGGGATTCATTTGAAAGCATATTGGTGACATTTTTTTAATACCTTGCCCCTGTATGGTGAGTTTCGTTCCGCCATTGACGCTTCCGAGATATGGGGTCACTTTGTTGACACGTTGCGCCCCTGTCAGGACGGAGTTAATAGGTTAGTCACTAAAATCTATTCATTTTAATGTATGAATGTCTGTAACGCTTTTAGGATTGTCTTAATTATCTTAAATATATCTTAAATAAAACTAAAAGTGGAAGATAAATCCAACGCCTACCTGCGGAACTCCACAGTAAAATACAAACTGTGAGCGGCAGGTGAAGCTCCCGTCGCACGTGCCTCATCCTGACAGACTCGCGCGCTTCAAAACAAAGCAGCCTGCAGTTACTGTAGACCTTCTGCACAAACAATATACACATACCATTTGTATTTCTATTACAAAACAAATTTTAACATAAAATTGTAAAAGTAATAATTTACATATTAAAACGATGCAATACTGAACAGACAATATCCAGTATTCAGGCTATATCCAGTATACATAGACTACATGAATATACATAAATTTTTTTTATAATATATATATATAAAAATAAATATATATATATATATATATATATATATATATATATATATATATATATATATATATATATATATATATATATATATATATAAAGTAGAGGCTATATACTTAAAAATAAAAATAGACAGAATTTGTAAAAATACTATAGGCTACATGATTATTATTGAAGTGTTAGATCAAAAGTAATCAATATGCAAAGATTTATGTATGGTGTATTTTATGTATATATATATATATATATATACAGAGAGAGAGAGAGAGAGAGAGAGAGAGAGAGAGAGAGAGAGAGAGAGAGAGAGAGAGAGAGAGAGAGAGAGAGAGAGAGAGAGAATTATAGAAAAGTGTAAAAAATGTAAAAGTTCACAATGACGATAATTAAGACTCACCTACCTGTTAAAGCACTCTTGGGAAATCCAAACACCAGTGGCTCACTTTTGAAGAAGAGCTCACTCTTTTTATAGTACTACATGCCCACAGGGTGGCAAGAGGAGATTGGCTGTTAAAGCACCATGGTAAATCCAAACACCAGTGGCTCATTTGTTAAAGGTGTTGACGTTATTTTCAATAAAATGAATGGGTGAATCTTACGTCTAGCTCCCCCTCGTTAGACGTCCAGAAAGAATGTAATTTGGGCCTAATGGATGGTACTAGAATAACTAACCACACCCTATCCCTACCCACAACTCTATCCCTCCACCCCATTAGATGTCCAGAGGGGTGGAGCTGGACGTCATTGACTCTGCAGTGAGCACCACTTGACTTAAACAGGGAGGGACATATCAAACAGCTCCACCTCTTTTTTAAAACAGCCAATACCGTATAGTTTATATTACAGCTCGGCAAGAGCCATTGAGCTCAGTAAAGCAGCAGTTTCCTCCTAATCTCTAACCGTTTCTCCTCCTAATCTTCCCTTCGCTTTAAAATACAGCTTTCTGTGGTACTTATGGGACCCATTCACATGGGTCCCATAAGTTTTCTGGTATGTGCCGACTTGCGCATATGATCCGCTCTGTGCTACCAAGTCTGGACCGGAGCAATCACTAACATGAAACCAGACTGTATTCGCCCCAATGGAAAGCATATTTACACTGTCTGAACCGTTCCCTATCCCCTATAGTGCACTATGTGCCATTCTCCATTCACCTGGACGCTTTAGATCAGCGGTTTTCAAAAGGTGAGGCGCGCCTCCCCTGGGGGGCGCCAAAGAGCCACAGGGGAGGCGCGACATGCGAAGAAAGATTAACATACATTGCTGCTAGGTAACTTCAGACTGTTAACGTTAGCTAAATATTTATTGTAGAACATTCTGTGTAGCTTACTAAAAAACATTCTGTGTAGGCCTACCATGAAAACGAATCCACTTTAAACCGCAGCATTTTTCTGTCAGTAATGTATGACAAGTAGTGCTGTCAACGTTGACGCATGCGATTAATTTTTGCCCAGCTTAAAGTATTTAACGCAGCATTCGTTCTTTCTGTCATCCTTTAGCTAGGGTTATATGATCACGCTCTTATTCACGCAAATGCTCTTAAACCATTCATGCGCGACAAGACAAAAGAGAACGCGCTGTCAGTGAATGTCCTCCTGACACACACACACACACACACACGACTCACAGAAAGACGCGCGCCAGTATCGAGTTCTCTTTCGCGCTTGAACGAACAATAACACACACATTTATGCCAAAATGTTCTCTTTGTCGAGTATCCTCACAATACCAGTCTTAAATTAATTAAATAAAATCTTAAATGGAAGTAAAAGTGAGAATGAGATGCGTGAGATCCTGTCTGCAGATCTTAAAGTGATAGGAGCCACAATTCTCTGTCAGTAAAGTTAACCAAAGAGCAAAGGGAACAGAGAAAATTACTCCCTGCTCTTGACTAAAGAACACTTGTAGCTTTAATAAGGATTAATCTATATTTCATTTATAATTTATGCAGTGCGGACTGTTTTATAACCTTAATCAATTTCTGTATATTTCATACCTCTTAGACAGGAAAGGCACAGGTAAATATGACATTTATTATGGGTTTAAGTGAGGATTGTTTTAAGTTAACTTAAATAAAAAATTGTTATATTTTTTGAAGCCTAATAAATGTTTAAAATTTGGGGAAAAATCATTTTCATGGAGACATCAGTAGCTATATTAATATCAGTGATACTGGCCTTCATTCATAAAAAGATGGCATTAACATACAGCCATAATAATTGAAAATAAATGGTTCCACTGAAGATAAGTCTGTCTGTGCAGTTTCAGCCATCGGGTGTCGTCAGCGTTGGCGCCGATTACACATGTTAAGCATGTTTTGTTAACTTGTGGTTAGGACTACTGATGTTCAATGTTCAATTTTAAAAGTAGCCTCAATTAGGTCTGCATGAAGTTGGAAATGATTTGCTGTTGCAAAGAATCGTTTATGAATGCACTTTTAAAAAGGTCGTGGAAATAAAATGTCTTCAAATACAATATTTTAAAATATTTAAAAAAAAATCTACATTTATCAGTTTTTATTGAAACTCATCATTGCCTGGAACACACAAAATATGGCATTTACTGCAGAGGCGTGTGTGGGTTAGGGCCGGCGGTCGGGATTTTGGGGAAGGGGCCGGGGCTCGGCTGTCCTTACCTACTGTAAGGGGAGGCTCATGTTCACCCAATTTGAAAACCCCTGCTTTAGATTATAGAGAGCATTTGATTGGACAGAAAATCTGATGAGAATCTGAAGTGCAGAGTGATGTCATCAAAATCAGTTGCTGAGTCCCAATTAGGAGGCTGGATCCTTCGAAGGGCGCATTTGAAGTCTGATTGCGGCACAAGGTAGACCGGTTTTATTTAATAGCTCAAGATCTAAAATAAATTTTAAACTTTTATGTTGGTTCAACTCAATTAATTATCTTTTTTAATGTAAATAAGCTTAAATGTTGAGTCAACACAACTTGCAATTACTTGGTAGATCTATTTGCTTGAGTAAAGAATGCTGAGTGAACTCGTAGCCTACATATAACAAAGGTTTTCTTGTTAGTTTGTCGTACATTTGTTTAAATGTGGATTTAGTTAAAAAGTGTGATGCAAAAATGGTGCATGCATTTTTTAAATCAATCCAACACATCATTTTTGTTAAGCGTAAGACTAAACAGGCACGCAAAGAAGTGCAGCTCGTATTGTAAGTGTGTGAGTTGTCATCATCTATTTTGGAATGATTGTAATGTATTCTAAAAATAAACTTGTTCTGTCCATCAGCATCATTTTGGGATATCATTTGTCAGTTTACTATGAGTTTAAAAGAGTGCGAGCACAAACAACACATCCAGATTGTAACTCCTAGTTGTTCGTATAGTTCTTAAGACACAGTCTAATGGATGTTTATGCAACTGGCCCCAGCCCAGACCACTACTCTACAGGTTTATGGAAGTTCAAGTCCATTTACTAATATTACATAACCATATATTCTGCCATATAAGCAGTAGCCTATAAAAACAATTAAATAATTACACCACCATTTACTTTTCTTCTTATTATTATTATTATTATTATTATTACATTGAATTGCAACACTTTAATATTATATTATTAAAAAAAATGTTAGTGTTGTTAGGACTTTTTTTATGCTTAATGGATTAAACAGAGCTGCACACATTTCGCCTGCCACCTGATGGCACTGTTTTCTACACTCCTGGTGCTTTGAATCTTTGCCCGAAACAATCAGAGAAAAGCTTCATAGCTTTAAGAGGCTTAATTTCTCCATCTCTAGTCCCCTACAGAATTTTATGTCGAGGTTTTTAAAATGAATGCTTGGGAAATATAAAACAAAAAACATTATACAGAATACCAATGCATAAAACATTACTTAAAAAAGAACAAGAAAACAAAGCCTATAGTGTAACCAATAGTTTTGTTTATTTGTTTCATAAGACAGACTCACCAATTGGCTCTATAATATGCCGAAGCAGAAAACAGGAATAAAGCGAGGATTTGCTTTATAGGCAAAATTTTGAAGCCTTGACAACAGAATGAAAGCCTCTTAACAAAGATTGCATCATTTTATAGTTAAATGAACCTGGGATTAAAAAATGCAGTTTTAATGGGTTTCAATGGGGACATTTTTGTCCAAAATGCGTTGAGAGGGAGTATTTTGTGTACCTAGTGCAAAAAATATTTGAAGAAGAAAATGGCAGTGAAATAGAAAAATTCCAATAAAAATACACACCTGTGCCAAATTTTATGCAGTTAGCATTAACACAGGCTAAGTGATCAAAAACACAAAACTGAAAAGGACAAAAATATCCATAAGGATGCACAAGGGTTCATCAATCCTGGAATTGTATGTGTTTGATGTGTTTCTCATAGGTGTTTTCCATTCATCACCCTCCCTGATGCGAAAAAGATTATAGGCATTGCGGAGGTCTTGTTTGGAAAATTATTTGGCATTGCAAAGTTGTTCTAGGGCAGCTGGTACCAGAGGCAATGGATATCGAAACTTGACAGTGATGTCGTTGAGACATACAGAGGCTGCAGGTGACGTAGAAGCTCTGATGAACCCCTTTGAAAGTAACCCCTCGATGTAGTTCCTCATGGTTTCGGAGTAGGGTTGTGATATGGGAAAAATTCGACCCTTAGGTGGTGCTGCGCCTGGTAATAGTTCAATGGAGCATTGAGCGGTGAGGAGGAAGTTCCAATTCCCTGGTCTTGCTAAAAGCCTTGATGAGGTCAGAGTATTCAATGGGATGAGTAGGAAGAAGAGCAGGTTCGTCTTATAGCATAACGGTCTGAACGGAGAGTGAAGAGCTGGCAGTTAAACAATTGGAGTGACATGACGAGTCCCATTTGATGATTCGACCCTCCTTCCATGAAATGAGGGGATTATGTTCCCCTGTTATGTTGAACATATTAAGAAGAGGATCTATGACCTCTGGAAGCATCTCTTTCAATAGCTTAGTCGGTATAGGGTCTAACATGCATGTTGTCGATTTAAATGATTTAACGAGTTTAGAAAATTCTTCCTCTCCTATAGAAATTAATGAATCGAAATTTTCTGTAGTATACCAAATGCTAGGCAATCCTGAGATAGACACCCCGGAGGAGAATATTTTGTTCTCCTTTTCTTTTCCTTCCGCCTCACGGTTGACGGAACCCAATTTGTCAAAGAAAGAACTAACACAAACTCTACAGATCCCAAGAGGGCGCGGATGAAAGTGGGCGACACAACGCCTCGCCGCTCTCGTCCCCATCTTTCCTTGTCACCAGCTCTCAGTCAGGCGGCCCCAAGAGAACGCATAGCCTTATCACACCCCCTCTGCCAGTCCGTGGAACCAGACCCCGCCCTTACCACGGGACGCTACGCCTCTCATGTCAGGGTCGTCTGTTCACCACCTCGCTGACCCCACTGGTTCGGTACCTGGGAGCCTGGCTAGAGCTTCCCAGCCCATCCCGCTGGCTCGCTATGCGATTCAATTCGCCCAGCTAACCACCAGGTTTCGGGGAATTTGATTCATGGTGGGCAAGGACACCCCTGTCATGCAAGGAGAGGTCGCAGCCTTACTGGCGAAGGGTGTGATCAAGCCGGTTCCTCCAGCTGACATGAAGTACGGGTTTTACAGCCCCTACTTCATACCCAAGAAAAGTGGTGGGTTACGACCGATCCTGGACCTGCGTTCCTTGTTCCGAGCCTTACACAGACTTCCATTCAAGATGTTCAAACGCATTTTCGAATGTGTTCGTCTTCTGGATTGGTTTGTAACGAACGACCTGAAATACTTTCATGTCTCCATTTCCCCGTGACACAGACCATTTCTACGCTTTGCTTTCGAGGGGCAGGCATATCAGTAGTCAGAACGACTGGCTGATTCTAGCTCACTCTCGGATTGTGCGAACACAGGGACCTGGTGCTCAAGCACCTCTCCCAACTGGGCCTTCGGGTCAACTGGGAAACGAGCAAACTCTCCCCTGTGCAGAGGATCTCTTTTCTCGGTATGGAGATAGACTCGTCGCCATGTTCGTGCAGCTTACGAGTGAGCGCTCTGTAACTGAGTCAATTTAAAGGGGAAGATGGTGGTTCAACTAAAACTTTTTCAGAGGCCCCTGGGGCATATGGCATCCGCAGCGGCAGTCACGCTGCTTGGGTTGCTTCATATGAGACCGCTTCAGCACTGGCTTCACGACCGAATCCCGAGATGGGCATGGCAACAGGGCATGCACTGAGTGTCAGTAACTCCGGCCTGCCGTCGAACCTTCAACCCGTGGTCCAACCTCTCCTTCTTACGGGCAGGTGTTCCCCTAGAACGAGTTTCCAGGCATATTATTGTCTCAACAGATGCCTCCACCATGGGCTGGGGTGTCATGTGCAACGGACAGGACCCCGACCTCAGTGTCATGTCAATTGCCTCGAGTTGCTAGCAGTACGTCTTGCTCTGCACCACTTCAGGGCCCTGCTGAGGGGCAAGCACGTACTGGTCTGGACAGACAACACTGCGACCGTAGCGTACATCAACCGCCAAGGTGGTCTACGCTTATGTCACATGTAGCGACATGTAGCCATTTCCTTTTATGGAGTCAGAACGTTTGTGGAGACTGACGTCGCATCGTGCCATTCACATCTCGGGCAAGCTAAAAGACGGCGCTTCTTACGGCTTTGGCTTCAGTTAAGAGGGTAGGGAACCTGCAGGCATTTTCAGTTGAAGAAGCTTGACTGGAATTCGGGCCGGCTCACTCTCATGTGATCCTGAGACCCCGGCGGGGATATGTGCCCAAAGTTCCCACCACTCCCTTCAGGGATCAGGTGGTAACCTTGCAAGCGCTACCCCTGGAGGAGGCAGACCCAGCCCTAGCACTGCTCTGTCCAGTACGCGCCCTCCGTGCTTACGTAGATAGAACTCAGTGTTTTAGGACCTCAGACCAGCTCTTTGTCTGTTACGGAGGCCAGCAGAAGGGAAAGGCTGTCTCCAAGCAAAGGTTGTCCCACTGGATAGTGGATAATATAGCCTTGGCTTACCAAGCCCAAATTCTGCCATGCCCCTAGGGCTGAAGGCACACTCGACCAGGAGTGTTGCTTCCTCCAGGGCTTTGGTGCATTTACACTCCTCAGGTGAGTTCCACAGTTCTGAACCCTGGGTTCATCCAGCACTGTTGACGTCTAACACCTGTGTGCTGCCCAGTTGGTCAGCCCTCGTGTCGGACTAGGTGCCTCCATGTGTTGCGAATCCCCTGTTTGGGCAATCCCACATGTGTATTTCCATTGTCTCCTCTGGTAGCACATGTCTTTCCCTTGGCAAGACCACTCTTGCCGTCTTTTTTCATCTTTTTTTACCTCAGAGAAATTTGGTAACTCTTGCGTTAAGCCTAGCCCTTCGATTGTGCTGGAATCACGACAAGGATATCTGGCTTGCGCAGGGCACTGGAAGACAGCCATTGTGGTGTTTTGGATAGTACCCCATTCTCAGTTGTTCTGACATAATGTAGAACATGACTGACTGAAAGGGAACGTCCAGGTTACGTATGTAACCCTCGTTCCCTGAAGGAGGGAACGAAGACGTTACGTCTTCTTGCCACAACCGTTATACCTCTCAACAGCCGGGACACACCTCTCGGCTCCTCAGCGAAGAACTTGAATGCGAGAATGCAGGCACTGCTCCTTATATACACACAGCGGGGCAGAGCTTGTGATGCAAATTCCGCTGACCAAGATACTTTGCGTACCATTGGCTCGTTTTGTACAACGCTAAGGTCATTGGGCTCTCGGGCGAGACCACATTCGCCAGTCGTTTTGACATAACGTCTCCGTTCCATCCTTCAGGGAACGAGGATTACATACGTAACCGAGACGATGTTGCAACAGCAGGTTATATATGACAGGGTAATCCAAGAGATAACAGCAGCAACATGAACAAGAGGCAAATCAAAAGTGGAACAAGAAATAAAACACAGGATGGCAAGAGCAAAATGGCAGACATGAACCAAACAACGATCTGACAAAGACTGACTGCAACACAAGGGTAGATACAGGAAGACATAATGAGTGTCAGGTGAGGTTGGCCTGATTAACTCGTCAGTGTAATGAGTTGCCCAGCAACGCTGAAAGGCAATCAGACCACAGACAGAAACACAACACATGCAAGGATAACCACACAGACCCATGAACAGTGACACAACCTGTCATTCACATGAGACCATATGAGATCCAATTGTTTCCCGATGGACAATATCAAGTCCCACCCAACATTCATTTCACACGTTTAATTTATGACAGAAGGAAGAAAAGATCACAACTTTGATTTCATGCCAATGGAAATGTTTGGCGTTTATATGTTCAAGAATTTAATGTAGAAAAAAAGACAACAGAAGTAAGATAGAACTTGATTTTATTGAGCATATAAGAAAGCATATAAATGTATAATTTCCAAAGTAAAGTAATATGAATAGATTTAAAGCAAATAAAAACTTTTGTTAAAAGTAACAGTTGTTTTTTGTTGTTGTTCTACAGTCTCAGAATAATAGTTGTAGCTTACAGATCATGGTCATATGTGAAAACAACAGAAGTATATAGAAAAAGGCAAATCATTTGAAGGTGAGGTTATATATATTATATGTATACGAGTGCACTTCTTCATTGGTTCTAGAGTCCCCTGTATAAAAGTGCACTTCTTCATTGGTTCTAGAGTCCCCTGAGCAGGAGGAGTAAACCACTCAACAACATGAGCAGATACACAGATGGTGACGAGATAGCTGGACTGGAGTCAAAGATGCTGGGGAAATCATCGTCCGTAGTGACAACTATAGAAGACGGGGTTGTAGGTGATCTGAGCGTAAAAGATCTGGACTGAGCTTTCCATTCATTTAGAGTAAAGGCCAACTTCAAGTTATCACCTTTAGAAAAGAGGTACAGAGAGAGAAATTATCGTAAATGCTTAAAATAACAAGTGACATTGGCCTCCAAAAAATCAAAATCATATAGGCTAATAGAGACGACCCACCACTTGTGAAGATGGCTAAGTCAGTGTAATTGGCCCAGCAGCCACTGAACAGGATGGTGGTGTTTCCGTAAAGCCCCTCTGTTGGATTCCCGTTAGCATCTTTGAGCACAGCTGAGATGGTCAGAGTCGTCACACCCACGGACACACAGTCACCCTGGAAACAGACACACACAAAAAAGATGCTCTGCTTATTCGATACCAGGTGTCGTTTCCTAGTAATCAATCACCTAGGTAGGGTTACACCAGTCATTCATAAGTTCTTAATTAAAGGGTCATAAAACCCCCTTGTGTTAGCACTGGTCGTTCACACCTAACATCTAAAAAAAACTAAAGAAATGGGTGTATAAAGCTGTGGAAAAGTGGGAGTGTAGAGGGTGGGAAGAGGGCAGACAAGTAATAAAATACAGACCTACAACACACATTATACAGACAAATGAATATTAAAACATGAGTGGAGAAAGAAACACTTGATGCATTTTAAACATATAACCCTATGACAACAAACGCACAAAAAAAACTTATCATTAGAGACGACTAACAATGATCACGAATAAATCAAATGAGTAAGAGTATTTAAAAGGTCTAATCATATTTTCATTACATTTACGAGCACTGCAATATCTGAACAAATGACACGCGTCAGTTTAACACAGAAAGAATAAAGGCAACTTTATGCCACTTACGTCTAAAACTGTGCTCCTTACGCACAGCTGAAAACTACCTGAAAACTTGCATCAGATATTCTTAATGAAATCTCACCGCTGCGTCCAGAGCCATGATGCTGGGCTGCACGCTGAGGGGTCCGGGGGACGATCCGGCCACTGGCTGTATCGCCACCATCAGGGATGATACCGTCTTGACCGTCTCCACCTGCTGGTCTTCACGGGTCACCTCCTGAGTGGCCACCTGAGAGAGAGACCGTTACAGCTCAAATAAGGAAAAGCATGTTGTGTGCTTTACTGTAGAGCATCATATTGGTTCTTATTCTGATACAAATTCAAAGATATTTTGGGGTTTAGTCGGGGTTAAGCTCAATGAACAGCATTTGTGACAGTGTTGATTACAACAAAAATTAATTTCGTCCCTCATTTTCTTTAAAAAAGCAAAAATGGAGGTTACGGTGAGGCACTTGCAATGGAAGTGAATGAGGCCAGTTTTTTGAAGAATTTAAAAACAGAAATGTAAAGCTTTTAATTTTATAAAAGCACTTATAGTATGTATTCTTGTGTATTATTTGAGTTGTAGAGCTGTTTAAAGCATAATAATTACAGTAGTTTTAAGAGTTATGGTGTTGTCATGGTGACAAAGTTGTAAAATTAGAAATAATTTCACAGAGATAAGGTTAAAAAGTTTTTTTTTCACACTAAAATCATTTTAACACTCATACTGTTCACGTCTTGAGATAATACTGTCTGATGTATAAGTCTTGATGTAACAGTATACACCAAAGTCTCTGGGCTCATGCCATTCCTGACACCAATATTTTAACAATTCATAAAAGATGAATCTGGCATTTTGGTATAGAGATAAATGTTAGGATCATGATTACAGCATGCCATACAGTGTATATTAGCACAATTTGTTGTTTGCTTTTGTGATTGGTTCAATGGCATGATTCAATTTGTTGTTTGCTTTGGGTCCATGTTTAGACCCAAAAACGCTCACTCGTGAAGGTGACTATTTTAATGTTCATGGATTGGCCCCATTCACTTCCATTGTAAGTGCCTCACTGTAACCCAGATTGTTGCTTGGTTGATTGAGTTTAACTTGTATTGAACCCATAATATTTCTTTAAATATCAACTTTGTCGTATGTGTTTCAATTAAAATTCCCAAATGCTGCTTGACATCATCATAACATTTTAAAATGTTAGAGAGTTTGGTCATGTGATCTGATTAGCATCTTACATCATTCCAGGTGGGGTCACTGGAAGAGGGTGGAGGAGGGATGATGCCCAGGGATGACACATTGAAGCCGATGGACTGACTCAGATTGCCGGAGACAGCAGCGCGGCCCAGATCGTCAGCAATGTTCTTCAGGGCCACAAACTGTTGGTCTTCTGCAGATGGTTTATAAATATTAAGACATTGTATTGTGATCTAAACATTGTATTTGTCATTTTATTCTTGCTCTCACCAGTGGTGCTGTTGGTGGATGTCTGAACAGGGGGCTCCCTGATCTCCACCTGCACCGTCAGTCCTGTCGAGCGCCTCCTTCTCGCATTAGTACCCTCACGGACGATGTTGGTAATTCGAATCTTGTTCGCCGGTATTTTCAGAAGTAAAGCTAGATTGTTGATCAGTTTTGTCTTGAAGAACTCCGCCTCAGTCATGGCTGGGAGGTTGAAGGCCAGGAACAAAACCGGGGAGGTGCGGATTTGGACCGGCTCTGAGCCTCGAAGAAGTATGTTCAGCATTTTGTAGTCCTGGTCAAAAAAGTTGGAGCCGTGACTGGAGTTGAAACTGGGAACGTATTGCCCTGAGGAGCACAGAGAGGAATCAAAGTAAGAATTGTGAAAAATGGTCTGCTGGCCTGCATTAACATGCATTATTGTGCTGTACTCTACCTGTATAAGTTGGCTCACGCAGAATGTAGTCAGTTTTGCCAGCATTCCACTCAGCATTTGTTGGACCAACCAAAGTATTGTTAACGTACACATCCAGCCGCTGAGGGTTTGAGTAAAATACAGCAACCCTGACAGCCTGAGAACAACAGAATATTACTGTAGTTAAGGTTCTACTGTAATATTATCTCATAATAACTTAAGTTAAAACAAAAATTATACATATATAAATATACATATATATATATATATATATATATATATATATGTGTGTGTGTGTAGTGGGTTTGTATTGTGTTTGGTGTATTTTTTGGGTGATGTCATGACAAAATGCGTCCCCCATCATTTACGCACAAATCGGCTAAAGAGTGCACAGCGTGATGCTGTGAGTGTGAGACACGTACATGGTTGTTTGCCGTGGTAGTAGTGTGAGCGTGGAGAGCTGCTGCACAAGGAGTGTACATCTTATATCGTCCGCTTCCTTCCTGTTCATGTTGCTGATGATACCCGGGTAGGTCATTTGAATTATGTGCAATAAGCAGAGTATTGTTTGTTCTTGAGCATGTATGTTTTGTTTGTTTTGTTGTAGCAACAAATCTGGCATCGTGGCGAACCTTGTACATCTCGTATCATTCTCTTTTTCCCCTGTTCATTTCACTGATGATACCCGGGTAGGTCGTTTGATTTATTATGTGCAATAAACTGTGCATTGTTTGTTCTTGAGCATGTATGTTTTGTGTGTTGTAGTAACAAACTTGACATCGCGGACGCTGCCTTAAAATAGGAAACATTTTGGAGGTAATTTGAATGGTTTATGTGTTTTTATATTTTATAAAAAAATGTATAACTAAATGAAATGTCTAAATGCAACTTGCATATTTTAATGGTGTATGAATCTAGGTGTATTAAATGTGTATTGTGTTTTATGTGTTGTGTTTTATTGTGTTTAGACTTATTAGGAGCTGATTGTGTATTTGACCGCTGTTTTTCCCGGTATTTAAAGTTTATGTACAATTGTGTTTTGTTTTGGTTGATTTTGTTATGTGAATATTGTATAGTTTATTTGTCTTTGTTTTCTTTGTCATTTGGCTGATTTTGAAAGGTGAATATTGTTTAGTTTATTTATAGTATATATATATATATATAAAATTGCAGGTTTGCATTCCTATTTATTTTGATGCAGATTAGGATATATTTTGGTCATAATGCAGTTTATTTATTTATTTATACACAGCTAGCTTATTAATTTTCCTGAATTGTGTCAACTTTTGTAGCTTTTAAATCAAATATTAACAAATATGTAAAATAATTTAGTAACAAATAAATTAATAAACTATAGAATTTTTTTAATTACTATATTATTTTACATTATATTTGTTAATAAATTAATACATTATTATTATTATTATCATCATCAATTATATAAATATTATATTAGGTATACATTTATATATATATATATATATTCATAAATTTGTTTCACAATTTAATCAATTAATTGTTTGATATTGATTCATCAATTCATTCATTTTTAATATTAAAAAGATACAACGATCTGCACAATTCAGAAAAACAATTAAGCTATTTAAAAAAATCTTATAATAAATTAGAAAACAAAATAGAAATAAAATAATAAGGCAGAATAAAACTGATTAAAAATTGTTTTCTCGTAATATGCCTTTTATTGTTCTAGATTTTGTATCACCTGTAGATGCTTATAGGTCAGTATTGTCTATTGTCAGTATAATCCATCTTACTAACCTCTGTAGGTCCAGCATTCAGTAACATAAGTCTCAGCTTCTGTGGTGTTGTGCTGGTGAAAAAGATGTCAAAGGATTTATTGGTGGCCACAATGGCGTGGAAGAGAGATACTCGCTTCTGACACGTGTAGCCGGCGCACCAGCCGTGGTCTTGTGGGCCTGGAACAAGATATTCACAGTAAGATTAAAATTCAACGATACACAATGAAACCTTTTCTGCTTATATAAAATCCTAAACAATATTATGCATAAAATAGTAGGTGTTACAGGGGGAGGTAAGAGTCATACCATTCACCAAATCCACATATTTGTCCCCCAGGATGGCTACAGGTGAGAGACGCCTGGTCTCTGTGTCTGCGTCCAAACTTTCGATGACCAGCATCCTATAGTTGAGCCCAAAGCACTTGTAGCTCTGCCAGGTGTTCATGTACGTACAGGTGTCTCTGATCACTCCTGCACAGGTAAAACAGCCACGTCATACGTTAAAAGCAGCTCCATCATTTTAAGTTCTCTCTCTTAGATCACTGTAAATGTACTGTACCTTTGTAAGGAGCGATTTGATTCACAGGTATCCGGCTGCCGTTGAGAGAGGTGAGCATGACTTTGGGGATGCGGTAATCGCCCAGTCCGTGTCGGGGATCCCCGTTCCACTCGTACTCGGACTGGGGCACCACTGCTCCTACTGCACCCAGGAAACTGCCATCCAGATCCTTCAACATCGTCTTCTTCTTAGCATCACAGTCCATGTCCACACAGTCTGATGGGTTCACCTTGCTGAGATATAAGAGTGGAAAAAATCAATCAGTCACTTCATATTTTTTGGTCATCCCAACATTGTTCTCTCAATCACACATTTTCATTGTTGTCTTCCTTATAATGTTTCATAATTATTTTTTCGGGAGTAATAGTTTATTAACAGTAGAGATGCGCACCACAACTAACTTCATTAATGTAGAAATGTTTAAACCGACTAGTGTAACAACTCCAGATATTCAAAAAAGTCTGCATGTGAATATCTGTCACGATCACCAGCTGGAGTGCCCTGGTTGTCCACCAGAGGGCACTCCCCTCGTTCAGTTAAAATTAAATTATTTCGTTTTCTGTTTCAGATGTAGAATGTTTAATACAATTTAGTGGACTGTCGCACATCCTTAATTAACTTTGTGAATTGACATTGACTAAGCTTTTGAATTACCCCAGATCAGGCCGATGAATGTATGCCAGAGCGTCCTCTGTGCAGTTTATCTTGGCTATCCTCTCAACACTGATTGAATGTTGTAGATCCTCATTTCCCGGGTTGGTCATGAACATGTAATTTGTCTCCTTTGAGCACACACTCTTGAACCCAACAAAAGTTGTGTCTGGAAATAGAAACAGACAGTGTAAATAGATGCTCTTTTTTTGTATTATGAAAGTTTTAAATTGAAGAGGGACATTTTGAAGCAATGTGACTCACCAGAGACAGTCATTAGACCAGCTATGGCATTGTAGCTCATCAGTCCAGCGTGAGGCTTTTGTGGTGCAGTATTGTGGTAAGATTCAAATGTTGGCCAGGAAATTCCAGACCTTCCACCTGTTGCACACAGAAAATGCAGTTAGAATCAGCACGGAAAATGGATCAGTTACATCAAACGAATGTATTCACTAGTGCATAGATGATTCTTTAATATGTATTGTACCATTGGGGGGGCGAGGGGCCCTGTGGCTTTTGCTGAGCATAACATAGGTCATAGTTGTGGACAGACTGTCAAAACAGTTGAAGTTAGGGCTGCTGCCCACAATCAGGGCACCCTGTAGAGATGATTTTTGAAAAATGTAATAAAAAAATGAACAGAATAAGAATGCTTTATTTTCTTAAGGCCAATTCACACTGCACCAACAGATGCCGACCAACAGTGACAGTCACCAAATTACAGTATGTAACTTCACAGACATTCCAAAACCCGACAAATGCGGATTCAACATGTTCAATCTGCGAAAATGAGAGCTGACAGATGCTCTCATTGACCCTACAAAGTGTCGGTTGCTGTCTGTCGGTGCAGTGTAAATTGGCCTTTAGTTTTGACCGAAGAGACATAATAGTGCATCCTCACCTGTACACGGACTATTTTGTCAGAGTATTTGTGGCTGAGTGAGGGAGGACTGTAGATGAGAGACATGATACTCATTCCATTATCAATGAGGCTCACGTTAGAAACTAACACGTTCATCGATACCTGGAAGTGAGGAGAGGAAAACATGAATGCTCACCAGACCAGCACAATGCATTTGTATAACTAAATTAACAATTTATCTGACCAATAAAACACTTGGCTTTGCAGTTACTGTAATTATAGTAGGAAGTTTGCAGATCATTTATCCTACTTGAACATAAATGCCAAAATCAAAGCTCCTCCAGACAGTGAAGCCCTGGATTTGAGAGCAACCAGCAAGTCCATCTTTATTCATGTAGAGTCCGTACAGACCGCCATGTGCCTCATTCTGACTCCATTGAGCCACTGAATTTGGAGATCCTTTTGACATATTGTTGGAAACATCAAATAAATAAGTAAATATTTATATAAATATTAGGGATGCACAGTGTATCAATACTATATCAGTTATCAGCCTAAATTGGAGGTTTTTAAATTATTTATCAGTATTTGTACATACTCATCAATCACTCACTTAACACTCATATAAAGTTAATATTAAAAAATAATAATTTAGTAACAACGTAAAACAAAATTGGTATTCATTTTCCTAATTGTACATTATAATGTTGTGATGCCTAAATTCACTTGTATCAATCAAAACGGTAACACTTTACAATAAGGTTTAATAAGTTAACATTAGTTAACTACTTTATTTAACATTAATTAAGAATGAACAATAATTGTACAGCATTTATTAATCTAAATTAATGTTCATTTCAACATTTACTAATACATTATTAAAATCAAAAGTTGTGTTTGTTAACATTAGTTAATGCACTGTGAACTCACATGAACAAACAATGAATGACTGTATTTTTTATTAACTAACATTAACAAAGATTAATAAATACTGTCACAAAAGTTTTGTTCATTGTTAGTTCATGTTAGTTAATACATTAACTAATGTTAACTAATGAAACCTTATTGTAAAGTGTTCCCATTAAAACCACCAATTTGTTTTTATTTATTAAAAAAATGTTCTTGTTTTATTTTTGAAAATAATTATTGGCTTCTATACCTGGGCATGGTTCACCATCAATTCGGAATCCCACTCGTTCATAGCCAGCAACAATATTCCCTTGAAGAATTGCATTGGTTGCCTCACTCACCTACAACATCAACACTAATATATCAGTTCTTTATCTAGTACTAATCTATTCAGGCAGTAATACCATGGTTTTTATTTTATTTTATTTTTTTACATGTACCATGGTTATATCATGTTTATTGAACATGTACCATAGCATTCTTGCACTGTGGAGTGCCATCAAGATACCAAGGTAAATGAATATGGTAATCATTCTGGACCATGTAGAACAGTACCATGGAACTAGCATCTGATCACAGTATGTTTCTTTAAGGGTTACCTCAATGGCTGCATTCCATTCAAAGTTAAATTCCTCCGCTCTGCCGTTGTACGATCCAGGCCACAGTGTCAGGGTAACTAAGTTCCTCCTGATGGCATTACTGTCACCCCAGACTCTCATTCCTGGGAAATTGGAATAAAAAGTGCAGAATAGAAAAGTGCTAAATCATATCATATTTGGTTTAATAGTATTTAATAGCCGTTGAATCTGCACCTTCTCCAACGGTGTGATGGATCACGTTGTCATCAATACTCAGTCCATCAGTTCCGAAAACACCAATAGCAGGAGCAAAGCCGTCATGAAAAGCACATCCCTTGACGTAAGACTCACCAACCACCTAAAAATATTGTGACAGTAAGTAGTTGAAAGGAATACGTGTGATAATCATGTACTGCATCAAGACTTTCTCTCACCCCTCCCAGGTCATAAAACACCAGAGAGTAACGTGGGTCTGACGGGTCGTTCCATCCTTCCTGCCCGGTGTGGTAGAACTGAACATTTCTGATCTGGGCTTTTCCTGTGAGGCAAATTATCATTAGCTTTAGTGAGTTTTCATTACTTACACAAATACAAAAATATCATTTTGACATGAAGTTCTTTGAATTTGACTGCTTGCAAGATTATTTTTATCAAAACTATAAAACATTACTATTTTTCTGCTTTATCTCATCTTCTAGGTAATTAAACCATATCCATGATTAATATACACACACACACACACACACACACATATATATATATTAGGGCTGTCAAACGATTAATCACGATTAATCGCATCCAAAATAAAAGTTTGTGTTTACTAAATATATATGTGTGTGTACTGTGTATAATTATTTTGTATATAAATGCACACATGTATATATTTAAGAAAAATATGTTATTTATATATAAAATGTTTATATTTATATAAAAGATACATTATATATAGGCTACATTCAGTCTATATACAGTATATACATGCAAATATTTCTTAAATACACATGCATGTGTGGGTATTTATGTATTAAAAATAATTATACACAGTACACACACATATATTATGTAAACACAAACTTTTATTTTGGATGCGATTAATCGCGATTAATCGTTTGACAGCCCTAATATATATATATTTCTGTCATGGCAACTCTCAGGCATGGTAATGTGTATGTCAATGTTGTATGTTTGGTCTTGGCGGAATAGATCTGCTATGCAGCTGCTTTTATTGCTGCTGCTGCTGTAGGTTATTACGGGACTTGCTACTGCCAGTACATACACAACACGCTGCTGTGAGCAAGTAAGACATGCAGCTGCTGTACAATATAGCGTACATGAATTACCCGTTGGAGATCTATACATGTGGAGCTGGGGAAGGTGGAGGTTTTCTGAAGTGCGCTGCACTGCTAAGGCAAATGCTACCCAAGTATTTGAAGGTTGAGCAGTGGGCATATTGGCTACAGATACAGCAGGAACAATAAAAAAATATATATTTTTCACTGCTTATTGCGCTTAAACAGTCAAATAGACACAAAATAATGTCACAATGCCGGTCTAGGCGAGTATTCACGTAAACACAGTCAGTTATGTTTTCAAGAATGTAAACAGTTGAGAAAGAAAACGCAAGTGTAACAGTATAATGGATCCGTGAGTCAGGTCTTACAGTGACAGCAGCCTAATATACCTGCTGCCAAATTATGAGATAACATAAAAAACATGCCAAAATTGTGGCCAGTGAAAATGCTGACTGGCTAGTAACTTTGGAAAACCACTAGCCATAGTGGTTGGTGAGCAAAAAAGTTCATGTCAAGTTCATTGATTATACCTCTGTAATCAATCCCTCCACTGGAGAAGCTTCCCACCAGCACTCTGGCTCCATAAGACTGTGTGTACATTTCTGGATACTCCTGACCAATGATCTTGATGTTCCTGGTCAGTAAAGCCACATTGCCTGCAAGCTGATAACTTCTTGAAGTACCTGGCACACTGTAGCTCTCCCCTATATGACCAAATACATTTAATATTAATTTAATTAATTGTAATTTTTATTTTTTTTTTTTTAAATCAAAAAAAGTGAAAATGTATCATGGTTTCCCCCCCAAAAAATGTGTTTAGTGTATTTCTTAGTGTTAAAAAATTGTTTTTAACACCAAGATTTGTTTCTTGAGCACCAAATTAGCATATTAGAATGAAGACTGGAGTAATTGTTGCTTAAAATTCAGCTTTGCCATCTTAGGAATAAATGACACTACCGTTAATAAAATAGTACAAAATAAATATACAGTCATGTGAAAAAAAAGTACACCCTTTTGAATTATATGGTTTTACATATCAGGACACAATAAAAATCATCTGGCCCGTGGCAGTTCTTAAAATTAGGTAAATACAACCTCAGATCAACAACAACACATGACATATTACACTGTGTCATTATTTATTTAACAAAAACTAGGCCAAAATGGAGAAGTCATGTGTGACAAACTAAGTACACCCTTACAGCTTCCATAGGAATTAAGAGTGTAAGTAACAGTCAGGACTCAGCAGCTGCTAATCAAATGCCATCAGAAAGTGTGACCAACTCTATAAAAGCAGACGTTTTGGCAGTTTGCTGGTCTGGAGCATTCAGGTGTGATTTAACACAATGCCAAGGAGGAAAGACATCAGCAATGATCTTAGAAAAGCAATTATTGCTGCCCATCAATCTAGAAAGGGTTACAAGGCCATTTCCAAACAATTTGAAGTCCATCATTCTAATCTACATTGAGGAAGATTATTCACAAGTGGACAGATGTCAATTTTACAAGGAGTGGATGTCCCAGAAAATTCACCCCAAGGTCAGACTGCATTGCTCAAAAAAACTGCAAAAAATCTATAGAAGCTATATCTCAGACTCTTTAGGTGATGGCGCAGTGGATAAGACACATGCCTTTGGTGTGAGAGACCCGGGTTCGAATCCACTGTGAGACACCAATGTGTCCCTGAGCAAGACACTTAACCTCTAGTTGCTCCAGAGGCGTGTGACCTCTGACATATATAGCAATTGTAAGTCGCTTTGGATAAAAGCGTCAGCTTACTCAGCTAAATGAATAAATGTAAATGTTAAAGTTAAGTACAGTACAATTAGAAAAAGACTGAACAAGTATGGCTTGTTAGGAAGGGTTGCCAGGAGAAAGCAACATGGCAACACGGCTTAGGTTTTGCAAAGTTGCATCTGAACAAACCTCAAGAATTCTGAAACAATGTCCTTTGGACAGATGAGACCAAAGTGGAGATGTTTGGCCATAATGCAAAGAGCCACGTTTGGCGAAAACCAAACACAGCATATCAGCACAAACACTCATACCAGCGGGAAGTAACAGTCATATCATAACAGTCAACCTCATACCAACACAGGATTCAAAAGGGTGTACTTTCTTTTTCACATGACTGTTTATCTGTGTACCTATTTTCAACAGCTTATCGATACAGCATAATGCCTATTATTGCTATAATGGCATTATCTATAATCTAGGGGACTAACCGATGTGTGTGAATGATAAAGGCTGGTCCAGAGTAAGTGTGCGCCCATAATCTGAGATAGCAGTTATGGTGCGGATTTCTGTCTGCCAAGGGTCATAGCTGGTGGTGGAGAGCAGGATCTTCTCCCCAACCTGGAGGAAATAAAAGTGTTTTATTCAAACAAAGAGAATAATGGTTCAGAGTACTAATGCATGAAATCTAAATGGCATCACCAAATAACACAAGGAGGTTAAATAATTATCTTAACTTCTCTGTTTTTATTTTTATTTTTATAAAGCTTCTGACCTTCCAGTCCACAGATTCCTGTAGAGAGAGAGTGCTGTTTCCTGCCTGGGATGTGTTAGCCAGCTTAGTGTGATACACGTTGTGTGGCATCCCATAAAGGTCAAGAGATCCAAACACACCTGGAAGACAATGTTTCCACTCAAATCAACTTCTTTTTTAAGTTGGCAAACGATTGAGAGGAACGTCTCTGATGCATATACAATCAATAAGGAGATTTCTTTATTTTTATTCCTGTTGATTTACCTAGAACTTTGGACCCTTGGTTTGGTCCAGAGGGTAACAGCCAGTCTGGTGTGGAATGGCTTCCTCTCAGTATGATCTGCAGCTGACCTCTGAAGGGTTCATCAGGCCACCCAGCAATCAGACGTCCACCCTGATTGAGTCAAGTGAACATGTACAGATAGAGTTAGTGTCTTTAGAATGGACAGAAGTATGTGAAATTTGCACACAGAAAGAGTCTGGTTCTGATTTTGTGTAATAATCCTAAGGTGTCTATAGTAGTACGATGCCATTTGAATGTAGTTATGTGCTTACTTGAATGGAGATGTATGTGGCATTCAGAACAATGTTATTATATTGAGAAACATTGCTGGTGGAGGTGCCATTGTTTGTGTCTGGAATCTCCAGAACTCCAACTATTTTCAGCTTGTTCAGGGAGGGGACTACAACATCCACAACCATCCAAATGCCTTCAAGAAATGATGGGACATTTTTTAATGAAATAACATACCATATTGATAAATAGCTTTTTCTTTGTCTTTGCTTGGGATTTGTCACATTAGAGATGCTTACCAGCTGGAATTATCACATCAGAGCCTTCTTGTGGCACATTGAAGTTGTTCTCTGAGCTTGACCGCCAGAACGATGTATTTGACCAGAGACTAAACCCAACATATGTTTTATTAGAAAAGGTCAATCGATTCAAAAGATCAAAATAATAATAATAGGTATTATTATTATTATTATCATTATATGAAAAAAAGTGCTTAGCGTGTGTGTGTTAACATACACATAGATGAAGTTTGCAGGTCTGTGGGCAGTTGTGTTGGCTGGATTGATTACAGGAGGGATAGGTTGAATACAGCGGGGATAGTAACACTGATACACTCTGAAGTTCAACGATCTGTCTACAGCTGAGCGGTCCACACTGTTCCTCCTCCTCCGGCTAGTCACACGGTCTCTTCCAGACACTGTAGTCACAAAACTCAAAATCTTAATTTTTTTGCATAGTACTGAACAGCCCTAAGTATGATACTGTATGTGTCCTCTTTAAATACAAAGATAGCATATATGTCTTGGGTGAAAGGACAAGTAGTTTTACCCATGTAATAGAGGCTTCTGGATGACTCGTTAAAGTACCAGTCTCCATTTACATTTGCAGTGTGGTTCAGGGGCTGGGAGGAACCATTCCTGTCATCTATAATGCGGAAGTGGTCAGGTGTCTGAGTCAGGTTGTGATTCATGATTATATAATTTTCTCGCTGTCATGGAGAAAGAGAGAAAAAAATGACTTGCTAAATAACAACCTTAATTGGATGGAACATAATTAAAAGCATAGTTTTATTGGCCAAGGGTTGTGATGCTAAAAGCCACAAAAAAAAAAAAAAACATCTTAAAATTTATGTAAAATTAATTGATTGTGAAAAATTATTTACAAAAATCTGAATTGAATGAATGAATAGTAGTGGGTACTAGAAATGTAGATATAAATATTACAAAAAATAACAATGCTTTATATCATAATTAGGGCTCCTGGAGAGCAAATAGTTAAACCCCTGATGTAAGTCGAAATAAACGTTCTGGGTTTCTTTTTTACTTTTCTTTTTTTACCCTTATGGAGTTTCACATACTAATTATTAATGATCAGTTCCACAGATACTATAAATAACAATAAATGGGTTTGCAACAATATAAGGGTGAGTAAATGTTAACAAAATTGTTTCATTTGAAAGCATATTGAATTATTTAGTAACGTGTAGTGTGAACACTTTACCTGAAAACCGTAGACCATTCCATTGTATGAGATGTTAGTGATTTGGGAAGCACCATCAAAGTTCCAGTTATAGGTTTGGCCGGTGGGCAGCATTGCCATCCAGCCAAATGTGTGGGTCACAAGTTTTTTAAGGAAAGGAAGCAAGCATGTTCCTAAAGAGAGGTATGAGAGTAAGACATGAGTTGTTGTGCCAACAAAGATGCTTTCTAATCATCACAGCTCACTTCAACCCAGCAAATACAGAATGCTCCCTTACGAAAATAAAATATATTTACCAATATATGAATGATCAATATATTAAATGATATAACAGTATATTTGAAAATATACAGAATAATATATTGTGTTAACATATTACAATATATTGAATAATACATAAGGAATTGCCGCTTTTCATATATTGAAAAATATGTGACAATATATTTACTAATATATAATAATGTATGTAATTTTATATTCAGTAATACACTTCATAATACATAGATGTATGTGATCAGATATGGTACTGCATGTGTTATATATTGCATATATATTTACTCATGCATTATAACACACATATATAGAGAAAAGAATAATGGAATTTATTTCTTATATTTTATAATTATTTACATTAAAAATGTTCCATATTTTCAAGCTAGTTAACAAAAGCACAAGCACACCTGCATGTACTAAAGATAGTCAAGAGACTATCACTGTGCTGAGGAGCACACAGCCATAACTTTTAAAATATAGTAATTACAGTCTTCCTGGTATTCGGCCAATCGTCAACTGAACCACAGGCTCTACTCTTCAGTACAATGGTAACCCCAAAAACTCAGACATACCAGAAAACCTTTTTAAATTCCAAAATAATAGAACATTAAATAGTAACAGATCTCCCCCTATATTAATATTGAGCAAAACACGTCAAATAACACTTTTAACCATTTTAACCATAGACAGTAAAAGAAATGGACACAGCGACCCCATAGATTTCAACGGAGAAAATTGAAGCCCATTAGGACTGCTTTTATGGATTCTCTATCTATGGGCTTCTCCCTTGACTTTATGCCTCCATGTCCACCCGATTGCCTCATAGACAGTAAAAGATTGCCTACGAGCTTCTCCTTCTGTCTATACGGTAATTTCTCTACTGTGCGACAGAGAGTCCCGTGGTTATGACGCAATCGTTAGCCTATTTTTACAAAAACGGCTTCTACGGGGCCATAACGTAAGATACAAAGTAATGGAGCCTTTTATACATTGTCGTGTTTCTTTAGAAATAAATAATGGACAAATGGAGTCTTTGGACACCTCAGATGTAAAGTTATTCGCTGTCAAAGTGACGCCAAAATGAATGGGAGTCAATGGAATGCTAACAGCAGGTGAAGTTCTGCTACAATGGCGGCCCCCAAGCAAAGCTTCAGTTTCCGGCTGGTGAATTATCCCCTTGGATTTTAACATTTGCTCTCCTTCAATAGTCAGAAGCAAAGCATGCTGGGAACTAGACATCTGTTGTAACTCATTCCGTGAATGTGTGTGTGTGTGTGTGTGTGTGTGTGTGTGTGTGTGTGTGTGTGTGTGTGTGTGTGTGTGTGTGTGTATATATGTGTATGTGAACATACATTAACATTTAAATGGGAACATGTATATGCAATATATGTACACATTAAAGGATAAAACTTTGTGAATATTATTTGTCTTCATTTATAAGTATTGTATATGTATTAATATATAGCCACACAAGGTCAATGCATTACAGTCAGTATATTACATATGGCCCCTAAGATTTTTCAACTACTGTTCCCAGAACATTCTGGAAACCAAAAAAGTACATACAGAAAGAGTCAATTGTATTGAAACATGTCTAACATATGCATAGCATACAACTTTTTTTTTCATGGCTCAATCACCCACATTATTTTCTCGTACCATATGAGTTGGTCAGAATCACATCCTTAGCTTGAAGTGAAGCTGGTGAGGGATTGAAGACGACCATGCGGTGGAAGTTAATAGTGTTGTCACACACTGCAGCAGGGACGCCAACACTCCACTCTGTTCCCGGAAAGCAGTGTCTCGGGTCGAGCAGGTTATTCCTTGGTACCACCTTGTAACTAATGTTCCCTTTTCAGAAATATAAAATATTTATATATTCATTATTTTTGTTTTGGGGGGTTTTAACGCAACAGTACTAATGCTTTTTCAATGTAAAGTTTCAGTTTTATAATGCCAATAAAGCTATGTATCCATTAACACTAGAACGGCCACGGCGGTCATTTTGACCGTTTTGAATTTTATATCTGCAATAACTTTGTTGAAAAAATAAATAAAATCCTGCTGGTACCTGACTTTTCCTAAAAGTGTCTGTATTTTCATTTAAAATGTTTTTAATATAAATTACACATAAGGGAAAAAAACAAATGATCATATTGACCTATTTCGGCCATAGACGGTCATATTGACCGCACTGAATTTCGCGGTATTCTTTTGTTACATTTCTCGTCGCGGTTGACCTTGTCTATTAAGAAATAATCAGAAGATTCAATTGCAAAATGAAAGATATGTTTATTGAGAGCTGGTCAGATGCTGGGAGAGTTAAGGTGTGTAAATGTCCGGTATGAAGCCCTTAAGCACAGGGACGCTGCGTGTAGAATGGAGTGCTGAACGCAGGATAACACACGGAAAACAGGCAGGGAACAAACACGCAGGAAAAATCCACAACGATCTGACAAAGACTAGGCGACAACAGTAGGCCTAACACTAAAAAGGGTCGAATGCTGATCAGTTGCAGCTGGTGCGTTGATCAGAGCGGGCGTGCTGATCAGCTGCTATGATCAGCGACCACGCACGCACGCACGCACACACACACACACACACACACACACACACAACAAGACGAGAAAGGAGACAGCGAATTCATAAACCGTGACATTGTCTCTCTCGCTGTCAAAAGAATATCTAAATAAGATACTTTTAGTTATTATCCTGTTCTGAGTTATGTTGAATGGATATGGAAATAGTGCTATCTGTTGAATATGCGATAATTACGGGCTACTGATATTATTATTTATAAATGTATAATTAAACTTTTTTAAATTTACAGTTTGGTGTTGTTTTGTTTTTAAAAGATATCCTAATACAATAAATGCATTCATCTCTCAATTGGGTATTTATCATTAAAGATATAGAGATTGCAATCTAACGGTCAAAATGACCGCTTGTGGCAGTTCTAGTAGTTATGGAATTCTGGCACTTCTAGTGTTAAGATATTGTTACACAGATAAAAGGTTTTTTTTTTCAAGTTATCATGATTCTATATATTGTAATATCTAATGTTTCTATACCTGTCAGGGACCCATCAGTATCTACTAGTGCCACCTCATGCTCCCATCTGAACCAGGCCTTGTTGGGCGACTGATGAAACTGGATCCCACTGAACCTCGCGCTCCAGCCTCCACAGCGGAACATGCAGGTTCCAACTATTTCTGCCACTCCGACAGCAGCACACGATGGACGATCAAAGTTCACAAACTTGGTGTTGATGACGCTCATACCATCATCCAGGGGCAGGACAACGCCACGAGCGGTGCAGTAGTCGCTCCCCAGCCCCAGCTCATCCACATGACCCACCACAGTGCTGTTGACCACGGCCGCTCCTCCATTCAGTCCCCATCCGCTGACATACGGCTGGATGATCCTCTTGGCCTCCACTCCTGCCTTCTCATTATTGACCATTAGGAACTCGCTGAACTGAACCGCTCCTACGTTCACCCACTCGGCACCTTTCTCATTGTTCCAGGAAGTGAAGCGGCGGAAGACCGCTGGCGCTGGTGTAGAGGAGCTGCAGCTGCCAGTACGCATTGGGAAAAACTCTTGGAAGATCCACAAGCCAAACCAGCCCTGTGAATGCACCGTATTGTTGAAAAACTCTCCTAGTGGAACTCTCTTCTGACAGATGTTGGCATCATACGAAGGGCCATCTGGATTATCGTGCATGCGGTACCAGAAGCCGAAATGTGTCCCACCAGCCGCAGCATTGTGCCTAATGATGTTATTAGGGTTGGTGACCCAGTATGCAGCTGGAGTTACATCATCATTTAGCAGACTGGTGCTCTGTTTTACAAATATCGCCAGGTTGTACTGTAGAATGTTGCCGGTCTCAATGCCATCCTCAATAAAGAAGGCTCCACCCATGATATTGTAGATGACATTACGTTCCACCAGCAGGTTGTGGGTGTTGTGGATGGTGATGGCACGGTTGTAGGACTGGTGAATGCCACATCCACGCACGTATGACTTAAACTTAACATCACCCAGTAGATGCCAGTGGATTGGGTAGCGTCCCAGACGGAACGCCTGTCCAACATTGAAGAGCTGAAGGAAGAATGTCATACATAATGCCACAATTAAATTTCAAGGAAAATATTTATTCTTAAAGGTCTCCAAGAGTTTTGAAACAAATGTTTTTTTTTTAATAACAGTAAATCAACATTTACCTCGACATATTCAATTCTGCCAATTGCCAGATTTTGGTTTGGTTGTGGTGCGTGGAACATGATGCAGCCACCAAACTGGTCACTTCCTACCTCTTCTCCAAACCTACCCTGGAAACAAGTCTGGGTGGCAAATTCCCCTGTAAGCAAAAGCATTCATATAATTTGATGACTTTTAGCTGTTTGTCTTTCCATCCACAGCTGAGGAAATAACATCCAAACCTGTGTTGAATCCATCAGGGCAAGCTGCAATCTGATCGTTCCACTCCACGTTGTTGGATCCACGGACAACGATATTTCTGGTAAGAAGGCCCACCTCTGCTCTCGCTTCAAAAACTGTCCCATCAGGCAGTGTGACAGACACACCCAGATGAGTGTATCTCAGTGGTTCGGTCAGAGTGAGGGTCCTACCGTCAGCAGAAACTGAGGCAATTCTCATCAACTCGTTCTCACGCTGACTGTGTCTGTGAATTCAGTCAAAACATATGTTTTATTATTAGCATTAGCACTAATTTAAATTAGCATTAGCAACTTATTTTTTAGCATCATTATTAGCATATTTTATAGCATTTAGCATATTCAATTTGAGCAAGAAGAATTTAAACAGTAAATTTATAATTTAGTTTTTTACCCCTAAAACAAATCAAATGATATCACCTAAAAATGCAAAAATGTTTATACATCAAATTAATTGATTTGGGACCATTTTATAAAGAACAACTGCAGCACTTTTCATTTCCTTGGTCCTTGTTCCTACACTTATGTAGATGCAATTAAATCAACCTGAAATTTTTCACCCTGCATCAATACCTATGCCCAGTGGAAGCGATGGCAATTTCGTCACCAGTCTTCCAGGTGACGGCATCCATCAGTGTCAGCGTGTTGGAGCCGTTTCGTGCAGTCTGAGAAAGGCGAGTCCACGGCATAGGGACAGGGATTCCTGGAGAAGTAGGACTGTAGTTAAGCCCTGAACAAAACCTCTCACTCCAGGGAAGTGATTACGCACTATGGTGTCTGTATCAGGGAAATTTAGCACTTCTGTGAAGCCCACCAAAGGGGCTTTCTGACTTAACTGAGCCTTCAAGGAATGTTATGTAGGTCATCTCTATATTTGTGAGGATTACTTCATTTTCTAGGTATTATGTTTCTGAATTAGTGACCTTTAGATGCAGATGTACTCGAACCTCTGATGTTCCTGTTACTTCAATCAAGTCAAGTCAAGTCAAAAAAAGAATAATAATAATAAATTATAGTTTCAGGTACTGTACATCTGTTTAATGTTTATGGTTACTCTATCGTTTAAAAGTTTAGGATCCGTAAGAATATTTTAGTGTGTTCACTGGAAAACGGGCTCTCAAATTTCATTCTCACTTCTGCATATTCAAACTTTACAAAACACACACATACATACGTATATGTATGTATGTATGTATAGAGTTGGCAAAAAAAAAAAAAAGAGGATTTGTTGCTTAAGCAACATTTCTTATTAGGGGTTCAAACCCTATTGTAATTGCTGAAACCCTATTGTAATTTTAAAATTTTAAGGATTTTTATTATTATTCTTCCGCCATAAAACTAATCGTTCAGAACAAACCGTAAGGCCTAGAGACTTGAAACTTGGCCAGATGGTAGGTCTCAATTTGGGCCGAGACTAACAAGGGGTGACCCCGATTTCTCCAATAGGGGGCGCTACAGTGATCAAAAATGCGAAACTGCTCATAACTCCTAGACCGTTTGTCATAGACTCAAGTGCCTTATATAGTGCCTGTTATCCTTTCTGCCATAAATAAATTGTGAAATTTAGAATTTTGACGAAAACCTTTTGCGAACAAGTCCTATTTTTTTGGCCCAATCGGAACCAAATCAGTGCAGAAATATTCTCTGGAGTCTGAATATCAATAATTATCGAGAAAAAAAAAAGTCTAAATTTCGATTCATTGTCGCTAAGGGGCACCAAAATGTTTAAAGTGGGAGGGGCCACTTTTACTAAAATGACTGTAACTCAATCTTTGGTTACGTGAAAAAACTTGCGGTGATTGGCCAAGTGGTGGCATTATAACAGTAAAAAAACATGAAAATGGCTATAACCACCCAATCGTTAGTCCGATTGACTCGAAAATTGGCATGCAGTGTCTTTGTCCAAGGAGTCATGATTGTCTATGAGGACATTGGTTGATGGCAGCCATGTTTTTTTTAAATATGCCAATGAAGTTTGAGCATCTATTAGACAAGGTTAATGGAGGCCGATCGGAACAAAACTCGGTAGGCCTGTTTGACTCATGGCCCTAAAGGTCTGTAAAAAATTTGATAGAAATTGGCCCCTGGGGGATGATATCGCATTTTATGAGTGTGTAAATGATTGTATATTACCCAAAGCTTCAAACAATATTTATATCATATGTTAGATCTCCTCATTCCGAACAACTTTGCCTCGAGAACCACGACTGTCAATCAACCTCAATAACACCACTGCAGTACAATTATCTGGACTCTCTAGGTCAATAATAACAAAAAAAAAATATTTACTTTACCCTTTGGGGTTTATTTTTCTTTGATGAATAGGAAGTTCAAAAGAACAGCCTTTATTTGTGATGCAAATCTTTTGTAACATTATAAATGTCAATTTAAGCTCAATTTAGGTCAATTTAATGCATACTTGCTGAATACATACAGTATTGATTTTTTTTTTAAATAACCTTACTGAACTCAAACTTTTGAACAGTAATGTATATTAAATAAATAAATGCACACACATATATATATATATATATATATATATATATATATATATATATATACACAATTTCTTGTATTTATTTATTTTAGAAATGTTTAATATAACAAATAGTTGTATATACATTTTAATTATATTGAATTCACTAAAAAATCATTTGAACCGAATAGTGTTGTTTATTTGCATACCATGCAGATCCAACACCCCTTCTCTGACAGCCAGGGTCTTGGTGCCATAGACAGGAAGTTCTGTGGAACGCAGGTGTCCATGCAGTGTGATTATGGCCTTGTGCTGGAAGGGGGCCTGCTCTGTTCCGATCTGCAGCGCTCCACCATCTGTGATCAGAATATTCTCTGCCTGCAGCTCAATATCTGCCTCATCAAAAATCAGTCGCCCACCTAAATAGAAAAAAATACATGAACATAACTGTGAGTGTAAGTGTACCAAGGCTTTGTTTAATAAAGGCAGAATTTGTCTAAATGAGCATACCCTGGATAAGGAGCATCTTAAGAACTGGAGTGCTGATGTCCAGAAGGATGGTCTGGCCAGGAGTAATTACAGCAAACATGCCCTCCTCAGGTGGGGAGAGACCACCCCATGTATAGGGAGATGACCATACATCAATGTAGAAGAAGGTAGCATTATTCTGAGAGAGTGGACAGACATTATTATATTATTGATATTACAGATACATATATTATTATTGTTATTATTTAATAATATATATATTGAGAATAAATAAGTATTTATTTTGTCACTGTGCTGTTTAAGAAGGTCAAATATATTTATGTCATGTTTGACGTTACCATTCTGGCAATTCCTCTGTTCCCCAGCTGGATTCGCACTTGAGTTTCTTGGGATCTGCGCTGAGAGTTGGTCACACAGATGATTTGCGATTCATTGGCTGACTCGACATCGCAGACAGACCCTGCGATTGTGACGGTGACTTCATTGACATTTGAGCTACAGGTGAGATGGGGAAGACAAAAGCCAGTGAAATTGAGAATGTAAAAATGATTCTGTCATCATTTCTTCATCCTCAATAGGCTTTAGTAGATTTGAGATATAGTGTACAAACTGTATGGTCTACTTTTGTAATTGACAGCACCTGGTCAACAATGAAAGTGAATGTTTGTGAATAGCTGCTCTGATATTATGCTTAACGCCTTTTTGTGTTAAAGGTTTGGAATGACATGAGGGTGAATAAATGATAGGTGAATTTTTGTTTTGGGTGAATTATTTTTTATTTATTTTATTTTTTTACATAGATAACAAAAATTGACTTGTATTGACCAGGGTTATTATCATTAACTACAATTAAAACTTAAAAAAATTCAAGGATATCAAACAAGCATGCTTGAGCTTCCATTCATCAAATTTGTATGTTCGCTAATAAAGCGACAATATAATAACCGAAAAAAGAAGACTTGGATTAAACTGCTCGTTTCTTATGGATTTATTTTATGATCTCTTTATGAATGATTTGAAGCGTCAAGAGTTTTGGGTGACTTTTATTGGAGGGACAGAAATATTTCAGATTTCATTAAAAATATCTTAATTTGAGTTCAGAAGATGATTAATTTGAGTTCATTCTGAGTGAACTAACCTTTTAAACTAAATAAAAATGAGAAATGTTGCTTTTTTTCAACTAACTGAAATAAGTTTAGGTTGAAGCATTAAAATTACTAACTGGATAACTGGACTAACTACTAACTGGACTAAATTACTAACTGCAAATAAATAAAACTAAAACTAAAATAAAAATAAATCTAAATAGTAATATATATAGATATATAAATAAAAATACTAAACAGTTAAACTAAGTAAAAAATGAAACTGAAAATATATCAAATAAAAGCCAATTCAAAATATGATTAAAAATATAATAGTATACAGTATAAAATAATACTAAAATAACACTGCTATTGGCTGTACTTCACATAATGTTATATTTAGAAACAATAATGCCGAAGTAAACAATGAACACTGTTTCCAAGCATGATTGGAGGACAATCAGCCACAATGTAATTCTGGTCTGTTCTGCACCTGAAACCTGAGCCGGTAATCGTGAGTCTGGTGCCTCCAGCGGTTCCCCCTCTGCGTGGTGAAACGGTGGTGATAACAGGGGTCAGAGAGGATCTGTAAGTGTAGCTGTTCGTGAGGTTGACGGTGTCACCTCCATTCATCACTATGACTGTGCAGGCCCGCTCTGCTTCACTTCCTGCAAGAGACAAAAGCATTCATTAAGATACAAGCAGGCAGACTGATAGTCTTTATTTCAGTTCTATTCATCTGTGACTTGTTTCCGAGCTGTCACATTTGTCATTGTCTCTCAGTGACTGACGTCTTTCAGTTCCATGCATTCCTGGCATGTTTTGCAAATCTTTGTACTGGGAGTTCATTGACATACTTAATTTGATGGATTAAGCTTTGTTATGCTAACTGAACACTTCTAGACACACATGCAATGCTTTTAAACTGATACATGCCATTGTTGGGTGGGACCTCGCAGTTCAGATGGGTAGATGTGGAGTTCTGCAGGTGCACGTTACACTCTCTGTTACAGATAAGGACTCGTGTGATGTTTGGGTCAAATCCAGAGCCTTGAATGGCAACAACAGCTCCTCCGGCGTAACTTCCTACGGCGAGACAGAGCAAATTAGGTATCCTGTAGTATTTTATTAATCTGAAATCTTGTGTGAATATGACAGTAAGTATGGAAAGGCACTGTGTGACAGTGGTTCCCATCTAGTTTTGCTTCAGGACCCACATTTTTTATCAAACATAACAAAAGTGTTCCTAAAATCAAACAATGATATTACCTTTACCATTATATATATATATTTTTTTAGTTGGTTTTGTGTTTTGAAAATCTGTTTTTGCTTCTAATCATCTTTTGAATATTGATTGATTGGATTGATGCTCTTGGCAGCCAATAATTCACTGGACAAATACAATTGATATTCATCTGAAAATTCATGTTTTGTTTTTCCATGACGAGGCAATGTCACACAACCAACATGTTCACAGATAAATGTGATAGATAAATGTGGCCAAGTAGTGTTAAGTTTGATTGACATCATCAAAATATATTTTATAGGAATAAATACATGCATTTTAACACATATTAAAATAGAAAATAGTTACTTTAAATTTTAATAATATTTTACAATATTTACTTTTTTTATTGTATTTTTGGTCAAATAAATGCAGCCTTGGTGCCATTCTCAAAAACAATTTTTGTTTTTTTTACCATCCCCAAACTTTTGAAAATGATGGTATATGCCTTATTAGAAATCTGTGATTTTGTGATCCCACAACAAATGCATTAACACAGTAACAAGGGGAATTTACATATAATGTTTAATTGTAATGGTCAGAGAAGGTGAAAATTGCCATGAAAAGCTGAATTACTGAATAATTACTTCTTTAAAAAAAATAGGTTTTTATTAAAGAGTTGATTTGGCTTCATATCTATATTCTGTATGACACGTGTTGCTTAAAAATAAGCAATTTTCAGGTAACTAGGCAAATTTCCTTCTAAGTCTGCTGAAATTTTTCACACAGTTTGAAACTTTGGCTATATTCTGTCCATATTGACAAATCTTTTGCCCAAGAGAAAGTGTTTTTGATTACCCTCATTCGGTGTGACCCCTGTCAGCAGCAGCTCATAGGTGAAGACAGACTGGGTCAAGGCATGACCTTTGACCTGATGGTGAAAAATGACTGGGAAAGTTCCTCCTGCGTGCTCTCCAACAGTGCACAGCAACTGCATATCTGTGATGGATGTCACGCTACAAGCCACACCGCCGATCTCGAAGGAGACGAGTGCTACATCTGTGCCAAAGCCAGAACCAGACACGGTGATCTCTGTTCCACCCGAACCTGCGAGGAAGGGATTATGTCTGTAGTATTACTATGAAGTGTTGTGATATTCAATAGTTCAATAGAGTGCTGCAGAGATGACGTATTTGTGTTGGCCAATACCTGGAAACAAGTTTTTTAGCACTTCTGGTCCCATCATCCTGAAGTCAATGTTTTTTTTAATGGGCTTTAAATAAGGTCTGTGGTTAACAAAATCTGAAGATATTTTCATGTTTTATTCTAAAACATAAAATACATCAGTAAATACCCCCTTGTGATTTTTTTTAAAGCTTGTACTTGTCTTGATAAAGGTGGTTGTTAACAAGTAGCAAAATGGGACTACAGAGGTTGTCTGAGACATTAAACATCTCGCTGAACAGGAAAACTCATCGAAAATGTTTTTAAAATAAAGACCCATGAGAAAATTCAAAAGCTTAATGGTGGTGATGCTGAAGTTATGCGACCATTTATAGCCCATGTTTAGCTTTTTACCTCTGCGATAGTATTTAGACTTTAAATTTCATAAAAGTTGTTCATATGTGAAATGATCAAGATTATCATGGGCGTCTTATCACAATACATGTAAGAATCCAAACCTTTGTTGGATACTGAGCTTATTTTATGCAATAATTCAAAAGCCAATGGAAAAATCCTATCTGTCAAGGGAAAAAGGGTGATGTTAACTTTTGGGTTGGCCAACAAAAATATGTCATCTCTGAAGCACTCCATAGTAAATGCCACTATTTATATAATTTTTTTTAATGTAATGCATGTTCGTACCTGTTATAGGACTGAGAGAGGTGATGTTTGGAGTTTGTTCCCTAGAGTAGTTGAAACGTTGAGGTGGATACACAACATCAAACACCCTAATGTTCACCTGCACCTGTCCCTCTGCATGAGGAGGTGTCATGCACCTCACCGTGTCTGGAGTCACATCTAAAATCCTGCAGGGGGAGTTAGCGAGCTTCACGGTTGTATTTCCTGCCACAAAGCCATTTCCTGTGATCAAGAGTGGAGTTCCTCCAGCAATGCTGCCTGATGTTGGGTTGACGCTGGCTTGTGCTATGCTGGTCAGGGTGGCGTCTCCAGTGGCAAGACCTTTTCTCATGACCACCACCTGTAGGACGTGCGCGCCAGCGGGAAGGGCACCAACTAAAACCGTGATGTTGTTATCAGTTACTTCTGTGACTTCCAGCAGGATGTTGGCCGCAGATACCATTAGATCAGCAGAGTTGTTCCCAAATCCACTGCCAGTGACCTCAACGGTGGTGGCGTTTCCACTAACCGAGTTAGGGAACACCGTGGATACGTTTGGTGCGATGGAGTCAGAATATTCAAACGTGCAATCAAAACTGCATGAGGAAGAGATGGAGTTGACGTAAACTGCGACGTTTCCCCTGCGAGCCGCAGATGGTGAAGTATCGCACACCACTTGGGTGTAGTTCATGAAAACCACTTTGCATGGAATGTCTGCTACCGTAACTAAGCCGTTCGAGAACCCAGAACCAGAGATGAAGAGTCGTGTGTAGCCTGTGGTGCTGCCCACCAAGGGAAAGACAGAATCGACCACGGGTAGAACTACAAATCTGCGGTCGTACTCTTTCGGCATGTACAGGATGGCGGTGCCAAGGTTGTTGATTCTGACACTTACGGATAAAGGGATTCCCACTGGTGCTCCGCTGTCAGGACTGAGTTGGCAGTTAATCTCAGTGGAGGTGCTGTTGATAACGTTGCATGGACGATCTCCAACTTTGACCTTTGGTTGGCAAAAAAATAAAGACTTTTGTTTCACTTTTTGCTATGCTGCCCAAAAGTGAGTGGAATTTACAGTGAATATTGTCATAATATTTCATTCAATGATAAACTGTATATAAGGGATTTTTTTTTTTGCAAAACAGAAACAGATGAGCCCATCTCTGATGAACTTCTGTTCATTCATTTTCCAAAGTTACTCTTTTGTTTTAAAATAATATGTTTTTCACTTGTTTTTCCAGAAACAATATCTAAACATCCTTTAAACAAAATGAATTAAGTAAGGAATAATTGACTCCAGGCCGTTGAATTATTAGAAAAATAATGTACACCCGAGGTGGTAATGCGGTCACGACACGAAGCATTATTTTTCTAATAATTCAACGGCCTGGAGTCAATTATTACGCTTATACTACAGTTACCACACCTCTAAACATTATTCAGATGATGTATTTCAAGACGTTTGTAAAGTTTTTGTTTTGTCATTAAAATGCTCTTGTATGTAGGACTAATCTCTTATGCATCTAATCCCATGCCTCCGTTGCTAATTCCAAAACGTCATTTTAGAGTTCGTAACGGAGGTTTGAGCCACTGATCGCAGATGGGGACACAGTTAACGACTGGCTGAAACATTCTAGACTGACTGCTTCCATCGACTGTAGCAGATTTTAAACACCGACTGTGAACACAGACTGAATGCGCTGAGAGAGAGAGAGAGAGAGAGAGAGAGAGAGAGAGAGAGAGAGAGAGAGAGAAGCGTGTGCGTCAATTATTATTTATTTATTCATTCAATTCGTTTTAATTCATTCATTCTTTTTTTTCTAATAAATGAAACACAAAGCCCTTTTAACAAGTATAGGCCTTGAAACACAAAGCCCTTTTAACAAGTATAGGCCTATCAATAATTATGTATTTGTTATATTATCTGCAATAATTACGAAAACCTGTGCAGCAGGACTATCAATTTATTTATATATTCAGTTTAATTTTCTATTGATTATAGATAGGACTATATACTTTATTTATCAAAATTAAGGCGCACTTGACCACATTCAAATCTTGAATACTGCGCCGGTCTGAGTCTACGCCCAAACAGCCAGGGGGACCCGGCCTGTCTCGGTTTGAGGACCGCAGACATGGCCAGAGGGCTAGCGTCACCTCTCATGCCCCTCCTCTTCCGAGGAATAGGTCACGAAGGAGGCGTGATGCTAGAAAGAAGCAGCAGGATCTGAGAGAAGTGATCCACAGACACTCTCAGCGTTAGTGAAGGTATCCTTTCCTCTGAGAGTCATTACATCTACCCTTCTCCTCTTCTCTCTACCTTTCTGCAACCTCCGTCAGATCAGCTCTTTTAAATAAAGCTGGATGTACTCCCCTCTCTAGGGTCTTATATAAAGTACCCAGCCTCTACAGTGCTTTGACACGCTGTAGATACTGGGAAACCCCTTTGGGCATGAGCATTGTAACCCCCCTCTGTTGCAAGGGTCGGTATGCTGAGTCGTGCTCCCCAGGACGCTTTTTGTGTCTCTATTGTGAGAATCTGTTTAAAAGAAACATACAGGTTGTTGGCTAGCTAGCCTCTCTGGTGGCTCTGGGGGTTGACGTATGTACCCAAATAGTGACTGGGCAGGGCCATATTCTCTTAAAGGAACCTTTTCCCAAAAACAGAGTGAAGATTTTGGTTCCAGGCCTGAGCAAGTCCTCTGTTCTCTAGGTACCCCTTATATTCTTCCTGGCATAAATCTTACGCATTGTTGCTTCTCAAGTAAATTTAATTTAGCTATTTGAAAATAACCATTAAATATTTTTTGTTAATATGGGGTGATCACACTCAAAAACTTTTATAAAGTATTATTTTAGTTAGAAAGATAAAATGAAGGATATAGAAAAATATTTAAATTTAATTTAAAGCATATCTGAATCAATATTATTTGTTAGAGAATTTTTTTTAAAAAGTGTCAAGATTTGGATTAGTTAAATAAATAAATAAAATTAGTCAAATTAGTGTGCTTTTTTTTTTGGAGAATAGAGTAAAAAAAAAAAATTCCCTACTGTTATAAATAGATGAATTGTATACGTTTTTATTTCTAAGCCTAAGTAATTGATGTACCTTTACTCTGAAATCTGAAGTAATAAATATATATGAATTTCTATGTGTGTATGTTTTTTTGTGTATAGCCACAATACATACACATTTTGGTGCATTGTATTTCAGTGACATCTGTCGGGTGTTTGGGACATTCCAAAAAATCCATTTCAGCGCCTTTAATGCCATAGCTGACCACTGAAGCTCACCTCATTTGCACAGTTAATGTTGCTAAAGCCAGATCCATTGATGTTGATGATGTCATGTGTGGTACCATGGTCAGGCGTAATCTGGTACACAGTGGGGCTGGCGCAGGAAGTAAAACTGAAGTAGTGACCGTCTGAGGTCTCATTCAGTTCCAGCTGATCTTGAAAACAGTTCAAAGTGGTCATACACTCAGAGTCAGATGAGTTCATTTGTCCTGCAACTGGGGAGGACACAAAGGACAATTAGGATGATTTTACCTTCCAATTCCTTACCCAAAACCAGCTTATGCTGAAATGTGAAATTCTGAATGTAATGTTGAGTTAAATTACTTATGAATATAGGTTGTCATTGTACCTATATTAATAGAGGCCTGTATTCCTGTCACAAACACCTGAAGCCCAACAGTGCTTTTCTCCCGAGGCATAACAGTCACCACTCCCTGCAGCGTCTTCTGGTTGCCAGAGTCGATGTAACCGCTGCTGTAGTAGTAAACTCCAGGAGAGGTGAAACGATAGGCGAAAAACCCTAACAGACACAACAAGAACAGCATTATCAGATTTTGTTCCTCCTCAATCAAACTGGCATCATGCCTCCAGCTCTTATTGTTCTCTGTTCCTTTACAGAATACAAACTTTAACATCTACAGCAAAAGGCATTCAACTAATTTTCTAACAAAATAGCACAGAACATTGTTTATTTTATTTATTTATTTATTTATGCACAATGACTGGTGTGTAATTAAATATGTTGTAATTATAGTTCATTAGAAAGCAGACACCTTGGGTTTACTCTTCATGAAATCTGACACTCTCACAAAACAAATGCTTGTCTGGATCAGGGGTATTTAATCACATTTCCCCGAGAACCAGTCTCTAATGTCAGAAAGGTCAGGACAATCAAAAGCCACTTACACTGTTTCAGAGTCAATATATTGTATTGTGTGTGACAAAATGAAATAATGTACATTTCGTAAAAATGTCCATTTTAAAGCTGGCAGCCATTAAAAGTAAAAGTAAGAAACAGCTTAAAAAGTTAGAAGTTATGTATTCAAAATAGTATCTCCCCGACTCCAGTGTTTCCAGTGTAGAATTGCAAAAAATTAATTTAATTAAATTCAAATGTATTTGTATAGATACTTTCACCATACAAATTATTCCAAAGTAACTATACAGAAAATAGGAAAACAACTTTAGACTGATAAATAAATAAACATAACAAATCCTGAATTAATAAAAAAAAATGCTTTACTTGTCTTGCTACTTATATTGTAGGAATAATGTATTTTTCAAAAGTATTAATATTTAATATAGATATTAATAGCATAAATGCATATTTATGAAAACCATTAAATTGTTTACATATTAATATTCATGATTTGCAGTTTTTCATTCCTCTAGTTACATAGGATCTCTTTATAAGAATGAGCAAGCAAGACAAATTTAAGCAAGGACTGGTTTTCAAAATGGTGTTCAGGAAGATGTTGTTCTCACAAACAGTTTATGTAGTTGTTTGTCTGCTTGATGTAAATTAGAATGAGCAGGTTTAACACACAGGATGTAAGATAGTAGTTTTTGTACCTTTGGCAGTTCCTGTGTCTCCACTGCTGAAAGCAATGCCATCATAGTCTGTGCTGCTGGGACTGGACACACTGAAGACCCTGTAGTTTAGACCGGGCACAAAAGCTGGTGCGTCCCAACGCCAAACCACTGTGTCTCCCACTGAGGCTATTATCCCAGAGGGACTCCAGACGTAACCCTGACCATACACTGAACACATATGATGTTATTAACTGTATGCAAGTGGGCAAACAAGCACATGTAGTCAAACACAAACATTTTATGACAATATTTAGGGACATTTTCCAGACTAGATGAATTATTTAATAGTTTAGACCCAAAACAAAAATTCATTTATATATATAAAAAAAACATTACTTTGCATAATTAGAACACTTATTTGGACTGTAAAAATCTCCATGATTTCCATTACTTAAGCTTTTGTTAATTTCCTTGTTAAAATTTTTCATGACCTTTTAATATTTTATTTCAATGCGATTTCCATTACTTTACGATTTTATTTGTTTATCCCTTTTGTTATTTTGAGATTTTATTCATTTCTATCACTTTTCCATTACATTAAGATTTTAATCTCCAGCATTTTCCATTGCGTTTTAAAATTGTATTCATTTCCATAATTTATTTGTCTGTAACACTTTACAATAAGGTCTCATTTGTTAGTATTACTTAAATACTGTATATTAACATGACCAATAAATAATACTACAGCATGTATTAAAGGTTGTATCAGCGATGTCAGGCCCAAAAAAGGCCCAAACATAAATGATCACATTCATCTAATCTTTCCTAACAATTCGCTAGCTGCCCGCCCCATAAGCAGGCCATCAAAAAAACGCATCTCTGTAGGCCTATCGATTGGTTCCAACCAATCACCGACAGGGGGTGGGTGTTGTGAGGTTTTGGGCTTGTGCATGGCTGCACGCGAAGTCGGTGCTGAAGAATAAGCCAGCATCTATCAACGAACCCATGTCGGTGATTGGATGGAACACTATTTATTTTGGTTTTGAGTGGTTGGTGAAACCAGTTGTTTTTGTGTGCAGATCTTAGAGCCTAGGCTGACTCCTAGGCCGTTCCACACCTCCGTTACTGCATGCCCTTTGTACGTGGCCCCTCAGCCAGTTTTGATGGACACTCGTCCTAGGGACAGTTGGCCCGAAGAAACAAAAGGTCTGTTATGGACTTTGAGTTTGGCAGCAGGCCAGGGTGCTTTCACATGGAGCGTGCCGCTCTGCCACGGCCACCTCGGGACTCGGCCGTGAAGTCAGTGCTGAAGCGGTCTTCATATGGAGGAAGCCAAGCGGCTGCATCTACCATATGCCCCAGGAGCCTCTGAAGAGTTTCAGTGGGACCCTTTCTCACTTCTATACAGCACTAACCATCCACACACTCTTTTTCAGAGATGCGGTGGACCGAATCCATCTCCAAACTAGAAAAGAGATCCTCCCTACTGCGGCCGGCTCCATGCTGAGGCCTGGCAGGAGGCTGCTGCGGAGGCCCAGCCGGAGTGGCAGCAGGGAAACGCCCTCGACCGCATCCAGAAACGCCAGTGAAATGACATCTTGAAAAAGACGCAAAGCACCAGTGTTGCTCTTTCAGGAAATAGGACCCATCACCAGTGCCGGAGCACACAGGGGAATGACCGCGGCAACACTGAACAGTGAACTGAAACAGTGAAGAACTCACTTTTCCACCCACTAACCAGCCGTCAACACAAACATTTAGAAATTTGTTGCTCAAAGCTTGCGATCATCGCTGCACTCGCGTTGTAGAAATCACCAGCACTGGGAGAGTCTTCCAGAAGAACACCGACACACTCGCTCGTTGTAAACAACAGCACTCTTCAGAGACATCAAACGATCGGCTCCGAAGCGAAAGGCAATTAGTGCATGCATCCACTTCCGTATTTATACCCGCGCCGCGGGAGCGGAGTGTGTGATGCATATCACGCACGCCAATTCCATTGACTCGTTCAATAGTACTCGAAGATGACTGGCTCCCTGGCGTGATCCCATTCAGTCGACGTCGACTACGTCTGACGTTCTCGACTGAAAGGGAACCATGAATGTGAGTAAGCGCACACAGAATTTGTGTACTTTTCATATTTTTGGCACTGATTGTTGGGGGATTCTTCGTAATAGTCAAATAGGTAACATAAACGTCATATCAGCACAACTGGTAATATGATGCTTTGTGAATTCTTCAGGAAAACTACAAAGGATTTCACTGAATTCTGCCAGTGTGGATACTGTGTGGGTTTAAATACAGCTTAACAAGAAAAGAAAAAAAGAAAGAAATTATCCCGCTCAAACAGTGCTATGGAATATCATGGGGTTTTTTTTGCTCTAGTGTATTTGATAAGTCTGAGTCAATGTGCTGACAGCCATTGTTTCACTGTCTCTGATGTATTCAGGTATTGTGTGCGTGACAGAAAAAGAGATAAAAAGTAAAGAGATATTACCGGGGTGGAAACCTTGGTTCGTCACAGTGTGTGTTTTATCTCTAGACTGGGTCACACACTCAAGATGATGATCTGAAACGGCTTTCACTCGGCATTGTGTGTCCCCTGTATGAAACGCACAATGTGACAACAGTACTAAATGATCTGGAAACGATTGGTTTGAGTAATACACTGTTTAAGATCAAAGAGTAAATCAAAGCATTTCACGGTAGTTTTAAACATGGGGAATATTTTAAAGAATGTTGATATATACTTTTGTCCATTGTAGTCTTGTCTTACCTAGAGTGACATTATTGTCTGCTGTGACAGGGCTGAACCCGGAGCCGGTGATAGTGATGGTGGTTCCGCCATACAAAGACCCCAGAGATGGAGAAAAACTCGTGACCTCTAGAACATACTTTATGGTGGTATTAAGGCCAGCACTGCAAACACACACAAAAAAACAATTAATCACTTTTAAAAAATTCACTTATGATTAAATGTCACTGTAAATGCAATTTCACAACTCATTCTACATTTGAAGCATAATATTTACATAGTTTGAAATCTGATGTTATGGAGCATAGTAAGTGATATGAGACCTGGTTAAGGTGTAACCCTGGTTTCCGACTCTCACACGGACATTGTACATAGCTGGGGGAAGTGTGGGTAACAGGCAGGTGATGTTTTCATTGGTCCACTGCAGCAATTCACACTCAGCTTCACCAATCAAAACAGAGCTGCCATTAGCCTGCGCCCCAAAATTTGTGCCCAAGATGGTGAGAATTCTGTGCCCTTTATCAAAAAAGATAAGTGAAAACAGGGTAAAATTAATCTTCTTGTAAGATTGTGAGGGGAGAGAACAATGAGGAAGTCAGATACAAAACTGTTGTTAGTGTGATTATTTGAGTTTTTAGAGCAGATTTCAGTGTTGTTGACAGGTCCTTTTATGAAACATCACATTGTTGATTGTCCTTCACTGCAGACAAACCGACTTTTCTGATTGCGTGACATCAGCTAAAGCCAGTGGAATTATCTGGCATGCACAAAAGAGCTGAAAAAAAAGTCTGGAGGCCTAATTGGGGGTTTACTGCTGTAACCAAGATGAAAAAGCAGATCAGAACAATGGGATGGAAAGAGACACTGGAATGTGATTCTACCTGTTTGTTTGTTTGTATCCCCTTGACGTTCATCTTTATTATCATGTCTCTCTAAGAACAGATGCTAACCAGTGTTTATTTGAATATGGATTCGAATTCATTAATTATAGGTTGGAATGTGTGTGTGTGTGTGTGTGTGTGTGTGTGTGTGTGTGTGTGTGTGTGTGTGTGTGTGTGTGTGTGTGTGTGTGTGTGTGTGTGTGTGTGTGTGTGTGTGTGTGTGTGTGTGGTGTGTGTGTGTGGGTGTGTGTGTGTGTGGGTGTGTGTGTGGGTGTGTGTGTGGGTTTGTTGGTGGGTGTACATATATGAAACTGTAAAAAAAGAAAATTAATAAATACAAATTATGTAATTATTGTAAATGTTTCATATAAGCTTATATGTGAACCTGTATGCTCTAAATGTATATGACATTTTATCAAACTATTAGAATAAATAATTTTCATTGAGTTGATAAATTATGCATAATTTATAGTTGTTACATATGTTACATGTAGTTACTATAGTGATAAGGACACTGTAAAATAAAGTGTTACCATTACAAGCTTGGCTATTCTTATTTACTACTCGACATTCTTTTGAATAAAGGCAAGGGAAGAGACAGAGTATCGGATTACAGCTCTAATCTCAGATCGGAACACAATCAGTTGTTGACTGTTTGCAAACATAGAACGAGGCCAACAACTGTATAGGGCACCAATTTTGACAAGATGAATAGGTATTGAAAAACATATTTGAACATCTAAAGCAATTCAGGGTACTTGTCAGTGTCACGGTCTGGGTCTAATGTAATGTCTAATGAAAAGGGCCCAGCTTCTTTAACGTTTTAAGGTCATAGGTTAAATTCCCAGGGAATAAATGGACTGTTAAACATATCTGCCCTGAATTGGGTAAAAGAGAGTCTACCAAATTTATAAATATTAATATCTTACCGAATACTGTTGTAGTTTGTGGGCTCATAGATGTGATTAAGGCTGTCAGAGTGCTGCTGTACGTGAAAGAGCCATTTGATATTGCTGTCATCTCTGCCGTGGTCAGTGTTACTGTCCGTTCACCTTCTGACCCCTGATTGATGTCATACACAAGATTCATGAATAAAAATTCCATGGATTCAGTATTGTACAGCATAAGGTTTATTTTTTTGAAAGCAAGTACATTAAGGGGGAAATTCCCTAAGATTGCATTGTGCCCACTATGATATTTATTTGGATGTGCTGTCTTGTTTCAGAATGGGATTTACCAAAGGAAAGATGCAAATTCCATATAAACGCAATTCACATGTGACAATTTCACATCTTTCAAGTCAGCTCTGAGTGCCAAGTTGTGGGGCATGGGGATGCACATTTAAAAAAAAAAAAAAAAAAAAGACATTCCATTTAAAGTGGTACAACTTTTTAGTGAATTTGCCCTTAGGAGTTCTGTTAATACTAATAAAACAATATTCATAATAATAACTTTTATATTATATTACAATTTTATTTAAAGGGGTTTATAACTCATTTAGGATTTAAAATTTAAATACTTTTTTTTTTTTAAATCTTCATGGGAAATCAAGCTCTTCACTTACAGCAGGAACTATGCATCTCAGCTGGAAAAGTTCCACTTCTATAATGTTACATGGCTGAGTGCCAATGGTGACTGCGGTATCATTCCTGAATCCATAGCCTGACACTATCAGAATCGTCCCTCCTGTGAAACCATACAAAAAAAAAAAAAAGATCACGCTAGTAGCTAATTGTAAGTAACAGTCATAAGATATGTTGGGATAACATCGGTAAGCAGATTTTGGACACACCAAATCCAGTTTAGAAATGAATGTGTCAGTTCAACTTGTCATTTCAATTGTGCTGTTGATATATATATATATACACTCACCGGCCACTTTATTAGGTACCCCATGCTAGTAACGGGTTGGACCCCCTTTTGCCTTCAGAACTGCCTCAATTCTTCGTGGCATAGATTCAACAAGGTGCTGGAAGCATTCCTCAGGGAGTTTGGTCCATATTGACATGATGGCATCACACAGTTGCCGCAGATTTGTCGGCTGCACATCCATGATGCGAATCTCCCGTTCCACCACATCCCAAAGATGCTCTATTGGGTTGAGATCTGGTGACTGTGGAGGCCATTTTAGTACAGTGAACTCATTGTCATGTTCAAGAAACCAATTTGAAATGATTAGAGCTTTGTGACATGGTGGAAGTAGCCATCAGAGGATGGGTACATGGTGGCCATAAAGGGATGGACATGGTCAGAAACAATGCTCAGGTAGGCCGTGGCATTTAAACGATGCCCAATTGGCACTAAGGGGCCTAAAGTGTGCCAGGAAAACATCCCCCACACCATTACACCACCACCACCAGCCTGCACAGTGGTAACAAGGCATGATGGTTCCATGTTCTCATTCTGTTTACGCCAAATTCTGACTCTAACATCTGAATGTCTCAACAGAAATCGAGACTCATCAGACCAGGCAACATTTTTCCAGTCTTCAACTGTTCAATTTTGGTGAGCTCTTGCAAATTGTAGCCTCTTTTTCCTATTTGTAGTGGAGATGAGTGGTACCCGGTGGAGTCTTCTGCTGTTGTAGCCCATCCGCCTCAAGGTTGTGCGTGTTGTGGCTTCACAAATGCTTTGCTGCATACCTCGGTTGTAACGAGTGGTTATTTCAGTCACTGTTGCCCTTCTATCAGCTCGAACCAGTCTGGCCATTCTCCTCTGACCTCTGGCATCAACAAGGCATTTCCGCCCACAGAACTGCCGCTCACTGGATGTTTTTTCTTTTTCGGACCATTCTCTGTAAACCCTAGAGATGGTTGTGCGTGAAAATCCCAGTAGATTAGCAGTTTCTGAAATACTCAGACCAGCCCTTCTGGCACCAACAATCATGCCACGTTCAAAGTCACTCAAATCAACTTTCTTCCCCATACTGATGCTCGGTTTGAACTGCAGGAGATTGTCTTGACCATGTCTACATGCCTAAATGCACTGAGTTGCCGCCATGTGATTGGCTGCTTAGAAATTAAGTGTTAACGAGCAGTTGGACAGGTGTACCTAATAAAGTGGCCGGTGAGTGTGTATATATATATATATTACACTCTTCCATATGTAGAGAATTGTAATGCTATGTACCTGCTACACTTCCTGTTGTGGGGTTTATGGAAGTCACTCCTAACAGATGTGTGAACAAGCTGTTATTACTTTGGTATTGGGCATTTCCCAGCACAGAGAAACTCAGAGAGACCGGCTGTACACCTGCACTTGCAGGACCGACCTGGCAGGTTATAGAAGTATCTGAAACACAAATAAATAATTTGATCAGATGTTTGCTTGAATTGTATATTTAAAAAAAGTTCAGTAAAAATGTACTCACCAAAACTTTATGAATAATGATTTAAATTTTTATTTTTCTCATGCAAATCTATAGTATGACTTTGGAAGACTTGGAATATAGTGAACAAGTCATTTGATCCACTTTAATGGCGTTATGCATTCTTTTTAAAGCTTGAATGCCTCTGTAAGCTTCTTAAGACCTGAACGGATCCAATATAATAATACACATCCGTTTTCTTTCTCAACTGTTTATATTCACTTAAGACCAGTGTTGGGGAAAGCTACTTTTAAAAGTAATGTCTTACAATATTGCGTTACTCCCTAAAAAAAGTAACTAGCCTAATTGTGTTGCTTAGTTACTTTTTATGCAAAGTAATATGTTACTTTTGCGTTACTTTTTCTCACCTGGGCTGGGACTGATTGCTTGTAGGGGTGTCCCCGACTATGGATTTTCATAGAATCAGAATCGTCAAGTCTTGCCTATAGTCGACTAATAGTCTATTCATGTGTGTGGGGGTGGGGCTGGGGGCGGGGCTTTAACATTTTAAAGCCGCGATGTACAGAACATCACACAAAGATATAGAAGAAAATGTATAAAAACATTTTGGATCAATAAAACTAAGAAATAACATAAACAACTCTAGAAAGGCCACACTGCAGACAGGATTTGCATTTCATTAAATCGGCTAAATTGCCTGTGCTGTGTGAGCAGGCTATAGTACAGCACAACATCGATGCACCGAAAAAATAAACAATTAATTTACAGAATTAAATTAGAACAGAATATACCTTTCTAATAAATAAAAATACAAAACGAAATAAATCAGATTCAAGTCCCAAGATGAGGAGCAAATGTGTGCAAAATGCCTAAAGTGGAGGGGAACAAGCCACAATGATAACCCTGACAGATCAATAAATACAATTAAAATAAATAAATAATTAAAAAATCAACTTTGTTTTTTTAACTGCAGAAACAACAATAAACGCTAAACTGGAGAGGCAGTCTTTTTAGCTAAAAATGTTCACAGCATCCAAAAATCAAATTAGAACCGGCTGAAATGTTTTGAAATCACTTGTAGCAGTGTTTGGATTAATTCACGCAAGTTAAAAAATATTTATTAAAAGCTTCTTTCTTTGCACAATTTTATTTACAGCATTATCATAATAGGCTGTATATTAACGTAGGCTATTGACACAAAACCGGTAGTTCTATGTGAAATCAGACATTGAGCACCCTCATATAACCAAAGAGGCATGATCCTCGTTTCATAAGACCTCTGCGAAAATTCGACTGTGAGATCAGGCTCATATCGAAGCATCGAATCTTCGACTATTCAGGGTCTACTTGCTTTTTAAAACCAAAAAGTTATATTTTTGACAAATTTAAAGGCCCTTTTATACGGTGGCCGAGAGAGCTCAACGCGCTGCAACTGAAGAAAACGCATGCAAATAGAAGACAACGCGTGCAAATAGAAAAAAGCACATGCAAATAAAATAAAACGCATGCAAATAGAAAAAAACGCGTGCAAATAAAAAAAAACACCCGCAAATTAAGAAAACATCTTCATCAGTTTCACAACACAGGTGTGCTCCAAATACTCACAACACCACCAAATACATAAACGCGCTGCAAATAACACAGAGCACAACGGAAATGTTTCCAGGGGAACCAAATAAGTGACGAACCCGGCTGGGACGTGCTGGCATAGATATCCATAAATCTATGCGTGCTGGTGCTTACAGCTTAAAATTATACTTTATTTATTTGTTTATTTATTTATTTGTTTGTGCAAAACATACAGAGATTACATTTTTTATGACATACAACTTGTATACAATGTACAAAATGTATTAACAATATGTTCAATGTCATCAGAATACAAATGAGAAAAGAACAATGAGCTGGAAACTAAAATAAATAAATAAAAAAGATAAAGAAGAAAATCATGAAGGAAAGATATTTATCTATAGATCAGTTACACTGTACAAATTGTTTCATGTTATTACATTTTCATAAAGAAAAGTTTCATAAGAAATGTTAGGTAATGTAGGGTCCAAAATTTTAAAGTTGAGACACAGATATATAACGCATATTTTAAAAGCTTTTTTTGTAAACTAAAAATAAAAATGTATTTGCATCCGTTATGTTAACAGCATCATATTTCTGTGGTAAGACCAGCTGATGGACGCCGTGCTGCGTTGTCATGGGAACATCCCAGGTGAAAATAATGAGGAAATTACGTTGTCTTTAGTTGCTCCCTTCATCAAGTGCGTTCCACACGGCTGCCTAACAGCACACTAGAGCCTTGCTCACTCCAAAAGGGCTTTGCAATCTGCCCTTCGAAGGGAGTATGGCATAGGGAAGCTCTCGAGCAATAAGCACGTCTCAGCCGGGTTCGTCACTTATTTGGTTCCCCTGGAAACATTTCCGTTGTGGTCTGTGTTATTTGCAGCGCGTTTTCTGTATTTGGTTGTGTTGTGAACTTTTGCAGCGCGTTTCCTTATTTGGAGCACACGTGTGTTGTGAAACTGATGAAGATGTTTTTTTTTATTTGCAGGTGTTTTTTTCTATTTGCACGCGTGTTTTTCTATTTGCATGTGTTTTTTTCTATTTGCATGCGTTTTTTTCTATTTGCACGCATTTTTCTCTATTTGCATGTGTTTGCTTCAGTTGCAGCGCGTTGAGCTGTCTCGGCCACCGTAATTTTACACCAAAAGTGAATTAAATAAGCCCGAGGGTGAAGGAAATGCAAATGCACGCCTGTACAGTAGATGTTTCAGCTCAAAGAAAACCTTTCAGCTGCTTCTGGATTACAGAAGAATAGGACACAGGAGAAGAGAGTTCCCTTTCAAGGCGGTCACTTCGACATTACGTCATACTGACGTATATGGGAACTCCTCCCTTCTCCATTTTCACTGAAATCTTATAGGATAACGCCAGCTGGAGACAGCTGGCCAATTGACGCAAAACATGCAAATGCTGACCGGACCGCGGGCAGTATAAAATAGCATGGGCGCGACAATTACGTCAGAATCTCTTTCTTCACGCTAGAAGTCTTATCTGAAGTCATCGTGGAAGTTGCAATAGAGGTTACTCACCATGTTTCCTCCCCGCATCCGATGGCTGCTACATGCCAGATATGTGCGGTATTGACTCGCTCTACCCAAACAAGGATCTACCGAGGCCGCACTCACGGACGACTGGCATACGTGCTGGTCTACCAGTGCGCGCCCTCATAAACTCCGGGCATCAGCAGGGATGAGGCCCACTGCCGCCAGCGGCTGCTGGTGGGCCCTCTCACGCCCAAAGAAGAGTTGACAGTCGTTCTCCCCTGTGGCCCAGTGGCGGAACCTGAAGCCTTCGCGCGAGAGACCCGTGTTCGATCCCGGCTCTCGCAGCAGATACATTTTAAACCTGCCCGTCGCCTCTCCGGTCCTTTTCGCGGGCTCGCTAGACGGACTCGACGCGATAGGCTTCGTCGGAAAGGATACTTTTATTATTTTACTTAGCCCGGTATCTAACAGCCAGGCTACTTCAAGAAAGATTCCGTCTTCACGACGTCCTATAGGTAAGTCATGCGAAGACGCATCCAGAGAGACGAGGCAAGGCGATGGCTCTGTGTCTAAAGGCGCGAAAGTGGTTGTTTCCCCCTGTGGCTCAGTGGCGAACCCCAAAGCCGTCGCACGGGAGACCCGTGTTCGATCCCAGCTCTCACAGCAGATAAAATTTAGTCGCGCCGCGGCCAGACATTAAACCGAAACTTTTGATCTCTATACGTCCAGCCTTCCTCGATGTCTCTCTTCGTCGGCACCTCGTCCCGCCTAATTCGGCTACAGCCGCCAAAACGGTTCGAACCCGTAACGAACCGGATCTTCACCGTTGGCAGAGGGCGGGACCGGGAATGTGGCGACACAGGCCACGGAGAGCGCCGCGTCAGGACGCCCCGCTCTGGTAATGGAGGTGCACAGCTTACAGCTTATGTCGTCAGGCTGCCCTGTATCCTTCAGTGCAACTGGCCATTCTGATTTAACCACGTATCCACAGTTGTTGTCGTTACGCCACTGACGCTGTGTTTATGTTCAGACTACACACTGATATGTGCTATGATTGTGCCGTCATATTTTGCCCTGTTTCTTTCAGTGCGAATGGCTATTCTGATTACCACGTATCCACAGTTGTTGTCGCTATGCCACTGACGCTGTGTTTATGTACACACTGCACACTGATATGTGCTATGGTTTAACTGTTATATCCTTATATATTGCCCTGTATCCCTCAGTGCAACTGGCTATTCTGATTTAACCACGTAGTCACAGTTGTTGTCGCTACGCCACTGACGCTGTGTTTATGTACACACTGCACACTGATTTGTGCTATGATTTAACTGTTATATCCTTATATATTGCCCTGTATCCCTCAGTGCAACTGGCTATTCTGATTTAACCACGTAATCACAGTTGTTGTCGCTACGCCACTGACGCTGTGTTTATGTACACACTGCACACTGATTTGTGCTATGATTTAACTGTTATATCCTTATATATTGCCCTGTATCCCTCAGTGCAACTGGCTATTCTGATTTAACCACGTAATCACAGTTGTTGTCGCTACGCCACTGACGCTGTGTTTATGTACACACTGCACACTGATTTGTGCTATGATTTAACTGTTATATCCTTATATATTGCCCTGTATCCCTCAGTGCAACTGGCTATTCTATAACCACGTAATCACAGTTGTTGTCGCTACGCCACTGACGCTGTGTTTATGTACACACTGCACACTGATATGTGCTATGATTTAACTGTTATGCCCTTATATTTTGCCCTGTATCCCTCAGTGCAACTGGCCATTCTGATTTAACCACGTAATCACAGTTGTTGTCGCTACGCCACTGACGCTGTGTTTGTTCACACTGCACACTGATATGTGCTAAGATTTGCGCCGTTATATGCTGCCCTGTTTCTTCAGTGCAAATGGCTATTCTGATTACCACGTGTTCACAGTTGTTGTGCGATGAAATGACGCTGTGTTTACGTGCACTCTACACACTGATATGTGTTCATGATTCATGCCGCTATAAATTGCCCTGTATCCTTCAGTGCAACTGGCTATTCTGATTCACAGTTGTGCGATGCCACTGACGCTGTGTTTATGTACACTGATATGTGTGTGTTATGCTTATGCCACGATATTGCCCTGTACCCTTCAGTGCAACTGGCTATTCTGATTACTACGTATTCACAGTTGTTGCGTTGCAACGGACGTTGTGTTACGTACACACTACGCATTGTTATGTGTATGATTTACGCCATTATATATTGCCCTGTTCCTGATCCTTCAGTGCAAATGGCTATTCCGATTACTACGTATTCACAGTCTTGCGATGCAACTGACGCTGTGTTACGTACACACCGTACACTGCGTTATGAATTTTGCCGTTGTTGCCCTGTATCCTTCAGTGCAAATGGCTATTCTGATTACTACGTATTCACAGTTGTTGTGCGATGCAACTGACGCTGTGTTACGTACACACTACACAGCGTTATGTGTGGGGATTTATGCCATTATATGTTGCCCTGTAATTTTCAGTGCAAATGGCTATTCTGATTACTATGCAGTACGTATTCACAGTTGTTGTGCGATGCAACTGACGCTGTGTTTATGTACACACTACACACTATGTGTTATGAATTTTGCCTTTGTATTTTGCCCTGTATCCTTCAGTGCAAATAACTATTCTGATTACTACGTATTCACAGTGTGGTGCGATGCAACTGACACTGTGTTACGTACATACAACTCACTGTTATGTGTATGATTTATGCCATTATATATTGCCCTGTTTCTTTCAGTGCAAATGGCTATTCTGATTACTACGCAGTGCATATTCACAGTTGTCTTGTGATGCAACTGACGCCGTGTCTATGTACACTCTACACACTGTATGTGTTATGCTTATGCCGTTGTACATTGCCCTGTATCCTTCAGTGCAAATGGCTATTCTGATTACGTACACAGTTGTTGTGCGGTGCAACTGACGCTGTGTACACGCTACGCACTGATGTGCTATGTTTACGCCGCTAAATATTGCCCTGTATCATCAGTGCAACCGGCTATTCTGACTTACTATGTATTCACAGTCGATGTCGCGATGCCTCTGACGCTGTGTTTTTGTACACACTAATGTGACTATGCTATCGCGTTGCCCTGTATCATTCAGTGCACCTAGCTATCCTATCTAACTGTGCATAGTCACAGTGTGTCGCTACGGCGACTTGCGCTGCATCTGTGTCCACACTGAAGCGATTATGCAGTTATGTTGCTAACGTAACTGACCATTATGTGAACTGTGCATATTCATGCAGTCTCGGTCGCTTCATCGACTTGCACCGCATTATACACTCAGATGTTTGATATGTGCACACTGATGGGTAATGCTGTTATGTTGCCCTCTATCCTTCAGTGCAACATCCAGCTATCCTATCTAACTGCATATTCAGTTCTGTCGCTATGGCGACTACACGGCACGTACAAGGACAAGTTTTTGCTATTTTATTGCCCTGTTTCCTTCAGTGCAAAACTAGCTATCCTATCTAACCGTGCATATTCACAGTTCTGGATGTATGTACGTAAACGGATGTGTTATGCTGTAATGCTGCCCTGTTTCCTTCAGTGCTGCTAGCCATCCTAATCTAACTATGCATCTTAGTTTCTGAAAAATGCTGTACGTGCATGTGCTACGCTGTTATATTGCCCCGTTCCTATCAGGGTAACTGGTTATTCTGTGCAAACTCATATATTCACAGTTGTAGCTACAGTTATGACTGTTTGTTTGCTTACTGAGGTGCTATGCTATTATGGGGCTATTTTCTAACTGCGTATATTCACAGTTGTCGTCGCTACGGCCACTGGCACTGTGTTTATGTACATTCAGTTATGTGTTGATTTGCACTTCTGTACATTGGCTATAGAACATCGGCTATGTTCTACAAGGTGGCACCCCAGCCCCAAGCTGTGGAACCTTCTTGTGTGTCCGCTGCTGGGTCCTTAGTTGAGCAAGACACTTCACACTGACAAGTGCTGAGAAACGGAGCTCTCCCTAAGATGGCCTTACCACCGGCTCTCGCCCCAGCGAAGCACTTGGAGACTTACGCTCATTCTAGTGAATGTTGTCGCATTGTCTCGGACCTGATGACTGCAGCGTCACTCCCAGTCTGATACCAAGCTACGTTCCGAAGTCGCTTACACCGTTCAGAGCACAGGTTGATCCCTGCCCGCCTTATCTGCTGAGTTTCAGCCTCGCATGATGCCGATGCTCAGAGTGATGTTGGCCCTGTAAGGGATTTGTGGATGTACGTGGATCACTTGGCAGCAGTCTACCAGCTGTTGTGTGCTTGGTGGATGGTACTAGGGACGTGCTGTTTTATACAGAGACTTCTCTCTGAATTCGATGCTTTAAATGGTTGCTTAATGCCTACGGGATTTAGGTATGCTGGCTGTCTTCTCAGAACACATTCGCCAGGGTTCCAAGTTTGATGCACCACCTTAGCGTGGTGGGTTCGGTGAGTTTTATCAATGTACTCATGAAACTGTTACCACCAGCTGTGCAGTAGTCTGTATTGCAGAGTTACCATTGCTGCTAACTCTGTGTTATGACTATAAGGTTACATAGATGTTTCCACATTACGCAGTAGTTCCAACAAACTGTTAACTCTGTGTGTGGCTTAAGGTTATGCAGCTGTCACCGCTATGCCGTCGACACTGTGTTAGCTCTTGTGCTCGAGTGCTTATGGTATTCTGCTGCCCTGTCCAGTGCAGCCTTCGCCTCATTGCAGTGGATGCGCAACTTGGTAAGCCGGAGCAGACGTTGGTCTAGTTTCGCCTATCAGTTTTGAGTGCTCCTAGCGGCGCTGCTGGCTTAGAACTGTTGTTCCTGTGGGAGTGTAGCTTGACCCCGTTCAGGGCTTATCTTCACTGGGCTCACGGCGGGATTCTATACAGTTCCCATATACGTCAGTATGACGTAATGTCGAAGTGACCGCCTTGAAAGGGAACGTCTCCGGTTACTTTCGTAACCTAGGTTCCCTGAGAGGCGGGAACGAGACATTACGTCAACCGCCGTGCTCGCCGTTTGATCAGCTGTGCTAGCGTTCAGTCTTGATTCTGACGTAATTGTCGCGCCCATGCTATTTTATACTGCCCGCGGTCCGGTCAGCATTTGCATGTTTTGCGTCAATTGGCCAGCTGTCTCCAGCTGGCGTTATCCTATAAGATTTCAGTGAAAATGGAGAAGGGAGGAGTTCCCATATACGTCAGTATGACGTAATGTCTCGTTCCCGCCTCTCAGGGAACCGAGGTTACGAAAGTAACCGGAGACGTTCAACACTCTTCCTTTAACAATTTACACAAACACAAATGTGATGTTTATCCTGAAAGTAATTTGTCTTATTGCATTAGATCATCGAAGGTCAGCAAAGACATTGGTTAATAAAGTGAAATTAAATACATAAAGTAGCCTATTTGTGTTATGTAACATTTAATTACTGCATATATTAAAAACATATTTAATGAGTTTGCATTTAAGGAATGCTGTATCTATTTTTGTGCAAGTGAGATGAGTAATGCCTGCTCAGGTCTATACAAGACGAATTATATCTCATGTTTAACCACTACAGAGACGTCAGAGTCAGCGGCAAACATCAGAACGACTAGCCGAGGAAAGGCTGTTCCAAGCGGGGTACTTGAGCGCCGAGCACCCGGTGATTGGTGGGAATGGATCTCAGTCAAATTATCATAACTCTATAAATAAACCACAGATTTGAGCTTTAAAAAAATACATTCTCGCCTGAAAAACTCTTAAAACTACATTTCGTGACACAATAACAGTAGTATTATATTTCAACTGTATATTAAAAATGGCGCTTCTAATGCCCTTGTAGCACGCGCAAGTGACGATACTCTGTCAACCGATCAACGTTCTGCAGTGAGCCTAGCTCCACCTTTTAGTACCGTACCACTGTGCCAGAGCCATAGAGCCATCTATGGCTCTGCACCGTGCTGGGTAACTTACCCCAACGGAAGGGTACTAAAAAAGTGGTATACGGTACGGTTCAGCTTTTTGGTACCATTCACAACTTTTGACAGTGGAAACGCAAATAATTGCGTACCGTACCGCTCAGTGGAAACGAGCCATTAGTCGGCATATAAAAAAAAAAAAATTTAAAAAACGGATGCCCCATGTAAGTTAGTAACAAATTGTTAATTATATATTTGAATATTAAACCGTAAAAAGACTATTTAAATACAAATACTGCATGTTCTGTGTCAGTGCAGACGACGCGCAGATTCATACGTTAACGTTCGTTACCTCACACATAACGTTAACTTACACACACTGAAGCATGTGTGACGCTCGCGCTGTTCTTTGCCTAAATGAGGACACGAATGCATGAAATTTCAGATCCACTCTGAAAGTCACTTCGTGAGCATCTAACCGCTTCATTTGAGAAAAACTATCGTCATATCATAAACACAGAAACTCAAAGGTCTTCACGGCAACCCGTCAAAATAAAAGTTCGGTTTAACTTGACAGAAATATATTACTTTTGTTTTGTACAGTAGAATTTAGATACGTCTCAGTGTAATAATATTACTAACACTTATACAAATAAATTATCATCAAAACTTTATTTTTTAAGGAATAAATCAAATTGTTCTTCCCTGTTTTAATTTTTAGCAGTAAAACTCATTGTGCAGCACGTTGTTTGACAAAACGTTTGTTTAATTCCATATGATTAAAAGAAATGTTTTATGTCTTCATTTGATTACTAGAAAAAACACACATTTAATATAATTTTTTTTTAATGTTGTATAAGTTTAATAGTTGTATAAGTTTCATGATTTCAATTAATTAGACATGCTTTTTTTATTACAAAAAAATTAAAACGGAATTTGGGATAAAATAAAACGGATTTCATAGGGCCCTAAATGTGCGCAGGTGTGTTTTGCTTTTTTATGTTTTTAATTAATTTATGAAGCCACTATCGTTACATATTGTCAGTGGTGGAATAACGTTTAATCGACTATTAGGGGGCAACCCTAGTATTTTGACATTCTTTTTTGTGTATGTATCCATCCAAGCCCAAGGAGATGTGAAAAGGAGACAATTCTGTGTTTGTGTGCTGTTTGAAATGCAGCTCTCTGTGTGCGCACTTTGGGTGTGTGCGAGCAAAAAAAAGATTTTATGACATTACTGAGTTTTGACTTACTGGTAATCTGTAGAACAGAGCATTCCACATCTCCAATCTTTATAGTGACATTTCCGCCATCAAAACCAGATCCAGTTATGGTAAGAACTGTTCCCAGACTGCTGGATCCTGAAAGACAAGTTATATCAGTAATATAAACCACTGTGAATGGAGATGACAGCTTTTATGTGATACTGGATCATTTACTCTTCTTTACCTTCTTTAGGCGAGATCCCGGTCACTGTTGGGGTCTTTGGCTCACTCCAGGTGAAACCACAGTCCCCTGTGCACCGTGATGGAATACCATTGATGAAAACTTCCACCTTAAAGATTAGCACAGAAATATACATTTCTGTCATTAGACATCCTAAACCAAGGTTTCTCAACTGGTTTTGCTTCAGGACCCAGATATTAAACTAGACTTAAGTTTACATTTATATTAAGAGGAGACCCAACACAGTACTAAAATAGAAAATAAAAAATCTAAAACATTTACATTAATATAAAAATAATATTAATGTTTACTTCTTTTACCAGTAAAACTGTATGTAATGCATTCTTGAGAACTTAGAATAAAATATTAATTGGATTAGGCACATTCAAACTATAAAAAATGCACAACTGTCTTTTTGTAATAATACAAAGAACCTTTCAATTCAGCCATAATCCTCTCAACATGCAAATTCCCTAGAACATTTGGATATTCAAACAGAGTAACAACTGGACAGCCCCTGCACCTGACCCACTATGCAGCGCTATTGAAATCTGCACACTACACTGCATCAGGTAACATGAGGAAGAGCCTTAAAAAGAAGCTGCATTTATATGAACGATGTATGTTGGACAAACATTATTGCAGCAAAAGCAGTGAGTAAGAAACTCACCTGTGGTTTATTTGTAGGCACGCGCAGAAAGTCTCCCATAATTCTCTGTTTGAAGAGGCCTCCTTGCTCGGTCTCGTGTGACGTCAATGAAGGGTTCACACCAACCACATTGGAAGCATTGATCTGGTTAACGTTATCAAAAAATGTTTAATTCATCCAGGTATAAAATGAAAAGTTTGAGTCAATTAAGATATTAAATTTGGGGTTGGAAAGGTTTTTTTAATATAAAGGTTTTTAAAAGTCTCTTATGCTCACCAAGGCTGCATATCCTTCAGAAATCATTCTGATTTGGTGCTCAATAATATCTTATTATTATCAATGTTTAAAACAGTTGTTCTCCTTAAGATATTTCTACCCACTGGATACACTCAAGACTGGCACTTTTTTATTTTTTCATTGAATATCTTTTTTACTTTGAAATATTTCACATTGCAGAAGTAAAAATGGGTTGCAAATACCTTTCCATGTTGACTTTATGTTATGTTATATACACATGTTTTGTACACATGTACACATTTGATTAAAAAAATTAGCACATCAAATTTTTTTTAACCAAACTTTTATTTAAATTGCCATTAGCATTTCTCATGAGCAGTTCTCCTGCCGTCTTGCAAACCCCAGCTCATTTTATTGTAATAGCACTCTGAACTCTTTCTTGCCTTTAACAGAGGCTGATTTCCAGGGATGGTGAGCCACTGTATGTACCAGCTGTAGCCTCTACAGTCTCCAGATCTCTGCACCTGCAGCTGGCCGAGCTCTGGGATCCCCTGCAGGGAGTACTGCAGGTCCGCAGCACTGATGTCTACCGCCAGGCCTGGGAACACAATGCACATACCACATGAAAAAAAACAGATAACCTCTTGGGAGATTGTGGTTTATGTAGAAATAAGTCTAGTTCGCTATTCTACTAAATTAGTTTTGCGACTCAAACAATTTTTCAGTTATTTCCAGCAGCTACACAACAAAGTAACAGAGAAACCCACAGCCACCATGCTTACCTTCAACACGCCGGGCTAAGAACTCAACATTAAAGGTTCCTGTAAGAGGGGGGGTGGCTTTCTGAGGGCGCATGATAGTGACAGTGGCATTTCCTTGGCTTTGAATCAGTAGGTCTCCTGTTCTGTTTGGCATCTTCTGTTGGATATAAATGAAGACTGAAGAATGAGAATATGGAAGGCTTACATGGGATAATTCACCTCCAAGTCCATAAGACTTTCGTTCATTTTCAGAACACAAAGACATTTTAATGAAATCTGAGAGATTTATGTCCCTCCACTGAAAGTCTGTTCACCCAAAATTCAATCAAGTGATTTAATCCAAATCTTCTGAAGAGACACGATTGCTTTATATAAACAGATTTAATTTATGCTTTTATTAACAGAAATCGTTAACCAGCGAACATGCATAGAGTTTAACCGTACTTGCTTGATGCACAAGAACCTCATTGTTTCTTGCAGAAGCTCAAACGTTCTGAGTGACACACAAGAATGTACTTGAGCTTCTGTTTACCAAATTAGAATGCTGAAAACATTGTTCGCTGATCAATGTTTATATGTGATTAAAAATAATTTAAATTCATCATATAAAGCAAATGTGTCTCTTCAGAAGACTTCAATTCATTTGGATTGGTTTTATGATCTCTTTATGATTGTTTTAAAGCATTAGAATGTTGGGTGAATAGACTTTAAGTGGAGGGACAGAAATCTCTCAGATTTCATTAAAATATCTTCATTTGTGCTCTGAAAATGAGCAAAAGTCTTACGGGGTTGACAGAATTTTGTAACTGTGTGAACTATCCCTTTAACTATGCAATTATGTGCACACAATCTCCAGGAAACAATTCAGAGATATAGCAATGAACTCAAATGTCAAAGACATACAGTATGAAATGCAAATATTCTGTTGTCATCTGTCACATCAGAGAAATCTGGAAGTTCCAGCACTTCACTTCCATTTTACTCTAACTTACCTTCAGAAAGCCTATTTCAAACAGTGGGGCACCAAAGCCACAGTTGTAAGGTGTCGCGGTGATCTCATAGCTGACTTGTGAAGCATTTGCTTGTTTGCTCACAATTATGTTTGAAAAGAAAAGTCCTGAACTGGCCAGAGCAGGTGGTCTTCTTCTGTGGATTATAACTGAACACGTGGAGAGACATAATAGAACATTACATTTTAAAAGACCACTTTAAAATCAAATAAAATGTCAAATTTATTTTAAACGTATTCCTATTCACCACTAGAATCCAAAGCACGTCCAATGTGAACAGCATCTATGAAGTAACCAGAGTTTGCCACTCCATACACACTGAACTGAAGAAGTTTGTAGTTGGAGCCTATGTAGTTTGTCTGTATGGAACTCAGGAGATCCACACACTTGTAGTTCCACCTGAGAATGATAACATCAATGGTAACCTCACATGAATTGATTTTGTTATTACATTTTTGCGATAAAGACAGACATCAGGTTACTATTCATGTTCAGTAGATTAAACTTACTCATCCGTTGAGTCAAACTGCACAGAGATGCGTATGTTCTCTTCCCGGACAGTATTTGCAGTCATGTAACTGAACAATATTCCCAGTTCATTCACCAGACGCCCTTTGTAGGCCAAGCAGAGCTACAAAAAAAATATATATATACATATATAAATATATATATTAATCTTTGAAAATGTTATTTCCATGCTGAGAAAGATCCATTAGTAAGGATGAGATGCTGAGGTGTTTAGTGGAGCTTACAGTGTTGTATGTTTGTAGCAGTATTGGGTTGTAGATTGCTCCGGATGCTGTAATGTCATTGACATTGAAGAGAATCTCTGGATTCTTCAGAGACCAGCGGCCACAGAAAGCCTCCGAATCAGTGACCCGGACCCCTCTGCGGCTTAGATCACCTGAAAACTGTTTGATAAGGAGAAAGCTCTAAAAACTGGACAACAAAGTGATGTTTTCAACAAAATAACTGATGTCTATAATGCTATACCTAATGTCACACATTATTTGCAAGGCAAACTTGACTTGATTTGAAATAGGTAGGCATGTCCTCTGCATGTAGAACATACTTGATCATCTGCTTTGCAGCCTTGCTTACCCCTGTGGTGGTGGTCTCATAATCTCTGAAAAATTTCACATTAGTGTTCTCCATGGTCGGAATCTCTGCTGGACATTTAGCGCTGATCATCATATCTAGTGCTGAACGCACCTTTAATAAAAAAAGAAAACGAATATTTCAAGAGAGTATTCAAGCTGTTTGTACACAGGACTGTAATGGCTATCATTTTATTCTATGGTAAATATTAAGAAATATAAAACAAACAAAAACCTCAGCTTCAGAAGCATTGAAAGGCAGAGGGAGGGACGGAACTCCACCCCACAGCAGTGTGAACGTCTCCATGCTGGCCTGGCCTTTCACATCCTCAGTAACTGTGATGTTAGTATCTGAGCCCATGATCAGGTAGTCAAGATCCTTAAAGTCACCTGAGATAAAAAAACAAAACAAAAACATATTGCAAAATACTCTTAAATGTACTGGAATAATTTACAAGCAACATAAAAGGCAACAACAAAAAAACACCCTAATGCACAAAACTGCTAACAAAAATAAGTAACAAGTTAATAATTTAAATATATATGAAAAGTATATAAAGTGGTGCGTTATGCAGAGACTTCTTTTTTACTCTTTTTTTTTATTAGTAGTATTTTGGTAACACTTCACTTAAAGCCTTTATGTATCATGCATTATGAAGGTATTCATTATGTATGTTATAATGCCTTATACATATTCATAAATAATTGTAACCAAAATTGTTTGTCATGTTATTTTAATGCATTACACTTTCTAAAGATGTAAAAATTAAGTTTATAATGTATTATAACTGTGGTTACAATTATTCATTAAATCATACAATCCATTATAAGCTGCATTACAAAGCATAATAATGCATTATATTTAAAGGCTTTAAGCTTAAAGCTCCAGTCCGTAACTTTTTTGGGTTAAAAATTTAAAATATTTTTTTGAGAAAATACATAACCAGTCAGTGTTCAAAACTATCTGCTTGCCTTAGCTCGATTCAAAACGGTAAGCTTGTAATAATGTTTTTAATTCCAGTGGTACTGGTGGATTTCCGCGGGAAATTCAAGCATGTCTTTGTGTCATTACGTCACATCTGTACACATAAAGAAGGAGTCTCGGCTAGTAGGCTATATTGCGTGTGAGGATGTTGGAGGTGGAGATCTAAATAATAAATTGATTTATAGTCTTTTCTCACAGCACTTAATATAAAACATATTAATTTGATGGATCCAGAAAGGTTCAAACGACAATCACTAGGGACAACAGATTCACCCGATGTAAAATGGAAAAGACTTTGGACTGAGAGTTTGGAAAAAGAGACTGCAACCGGCCCATGCGAAAACAAGGATAAATATCTGAAGGGCTTTAAATGTAGTCACGCAATGCTAATGTTGATAACATTAACAATTTGACAACAAAGTATAATTTGGACGGTTTTGACGTGATATGACAAGCGATCGTTAGATTTAATCAGCGCGATTTACTGCAATGCTTTTTTCCCCTTAGTTGGTCCCCTTAATCCCTTAAACGTGGATGTTATTTACTTTTTCAGATGACAATTTATGGTGAAAATTCTTATGTTGGTCACACTTCCAAAAAGTAGAATCTGTGATTCTGAATGCCAGTATCCACACCGGCGCAGTGACTGACAGCCGCACACTCTCCTCAAACATTGGATTCATCCGCGCTGTGCCGTGCCAAGGTACAACTCACGTAAAGTCGATAATTCCGCGAATAAATGCAATTGCAGATTTCGAACAGAGATGGCGACAAAGAGGAAAAACTGCGGACTGCAGCTTTAAAGTGTTACCGTATTGGTTACTAACAAACATATTATTTTAACATTATTTTACCGTAGAAGTGCACATTAAAAAGTATAGTCTCACCATGCTATATATATGTTTTACCATACTTTTTAATTTCAATAAAACATATATCTAACAGTATTTTACATGTACATACATTACTGTCCTGTTAAATCAAAATTGTCAAAATATAGCGGTGACTAAATAAAGAGTGACACATTGTTGGCCAATTAACCAGTAAGAGCAATAGGTTTTAACTGTAGCATTTATAAATTAGTGTCATTACAAAAAATTTTTATTACAATTTATATTTTTACTGAAATTTAGTGTAATTGTCACATGTCTGTCCTGTCTTGTGATGCACATGGCTGTTTGTTATTTTGAGCCATGTGCTCTTGTCATTGTTTGATCCCTCCCCCTTGTTATCTGATTATTGGTTTATTTGCTCCACCTGTCTGTCTCGTTACCCTCCTTTGTTTGCCTCCCTATTTAGCCTTCCTGTGTTTGCTGTCCTGTGCTCGTTCGTTCTATTGGTTACGCGTGTTGTATTCTGTGCCTGGTCCTGCCCTGTCTGTTTTTGGATTTAGATTTGGTTTGTTTATTTTATGTTTTGTCTTATTAAAATACTTATTCTCTGCACCTGAATCCATGGAATTATTCCCGGTCCCACCGTGATAGTAATGGGTAATTTTGTTAAAGTACATAAACTCATGTATGTGTTTTTGTTAGCAAAAATCAGATGACAGAGAAATCAGTCAAAGAATCTTGATTTTAAAAAAAATATTGTTTTAAGTTCACCTCTGTTAGAGTTGAATGTCACATTGTACAGTGACTCATTGTCCAGTTCTAGCTTTGTGACTGTAACGCTGTCTGGTTTAATTGTCCACAAATCATTCAGAGCGTTCTGCAACTCCATCGCTGATGCACTAACTGGGATCGGTCCTACAACATGCAAAGCAACTCCAGTAAACATTACAAATATCCAAACAAAAAGATGTCTCTAGAGGTAGTGCAAAAGCGTGAATGCAAAAATATGGAGAATTTATAGTGCTGTGTGAACTAATGCACCTGTTTTAAGATCTCCATATGCCAGGAAGTAGTATGTGTTTTCACAGTTGCTCAGAGAGAAACAATCACTGTTGATTCTCAGAGTCTGCACCTCGTTGATGGGGGTTACTGGCATCCACCCCATGAAACGAACCACCTAAAACAATAAAGAATAAAAAAAAATGCACATAGCAGGTAGATGAGATCATATCTGAGACTTGAGTTTCTGCAGGTGCAGTGCAGAAAATGAATTCCTAAGGCTTCTTTCTATCTTATTTTATCTAGATAAGCTTTGAACTTTCCCTAAAATGCATCTGTGAGCTCACTTACCTGTTTTTCAGGTACTATATCATAGTATGCGTTAATCTTTTGTCTCTCATTAACCGCTTCAATTGTCTGCTGGGCTGTGAAAGGGCTGATCTCTTTGAAAAAGGCCACATCCACTGATGCTGCTACTCCATACTCCTGCACTAGAATCTCAATGTAGTACCTGTAGCACATTGAAAGATGTTTCATATTGACAATACTGTAATCAATATAGTCAATAATAACGACAAAAAGACTAATAGAGAGAAACCATTTATTACTTTATTTTAAACAATTTTTACTTGAAACCCTTCACTTACGGTTTTCCCTTCTCTAAGCGCATGACGTCTGACCTCTGAGTGTTATAGCTGAAAAAACTGCTTGTATATGAAGGCTGTGATGCAATCTTAACCTAAAATAAAACAAATGATTACATTTAAATTAAATTAAAACATGCTTGTGTAAGTTACTAGCCTCTACATAGCATGTTAATTGTCAGTGTATTGCTAGCACTTAGCACACTTTTTATTGCCTTTTTTTAAATTAGGTATCATTCGAAAGCTTAAACACTCATAATTAATCCTGTAAAAAAAACTTTTTTGAAATTGGACATCATTACCATGGAAAGGGTACTTTAAACCCTTTAGCTGGCTTAATTTTCATGATATCAACTTCAAATTTGGTAAACAACTTGGTTAAAAACATGGCTTTATTTTTTCTAGCAATTTTAGAGTCCAAATTATTTTGTAAAATATTTTGTGTAAAATAAAAAACATTTAGTTCAGTACATTTGCTTTACATTTAACCTTTAACTTTTTTACACTTTAATTTTTCTGATGCTGCTTTTACTTCTGCAATAATCTGCTAAGTGCCTTCTTTAAAATAGATCCACCTTAGTAGTATTCCAAAGCATTCATACATTATAACCATTTAAGTCCAGATACAGTATATGCTCAAAAAGGCAGTTAACAGGAAAATTGCTTGCACTGATAACTACTGAAATTATGAAACTATGATTTTATTATCATTCAGGTACCTTATCCTGGGGAAGACCTGTCTTGCTGAAATATAGCTGGCATCGGTCGTCTGCTTTGATTCGGAAATAGTAGTTGTCGGTCTCCGTTGGAACAAAGAAACCACTCAATCGTGCCACAAAGTTATCCATTTCATTGGGCCAAACAAACGACAGTGAATCCACCCACTGGAAGGAATATCCAGGCCTACTGGAATTATACTTCAGGACGTCCTCAAGAAGGTTTGGAGAAGAACTGTTCCACATCTCCATTTTAAAACCTCTGCCACCTACAAACATAATCATTTAATCATCACTCAATACAATCAAGACAGTACTGTAATAGAAATGTACATTTTATATGTGTAATTAATTTCATAAATAGTAGGGGAGACCTCAGCATCTTGAACATTTTTACTTCAATGAATATTTTTCAGGGTAGCTTTCAAAGTCAATGTGTATGAACACATACCTTATAGCCATGGCTTTTGAACATATCCACCATTATTAACCATGAAAAAATATTCTGTACTAATTAAATTAAATTAAATATTAAGATCAAAGAGACGAATATTAAGGAATTATATAAATTCCAGTTTCCTTGTTGCCAATTATGTGATGGCCTCTGATATACAATGTCCTGTTGAAAACAGACAGTTACGTGACAAAAGAGAATCATGTTCTTGTTTGAGATAATGTGTTGTGACACTTCAACAGTGTCAAAGTTAAATGTTCTCGCGTGTGGAGCGCATAATTCTTCTGTCGTGCCAACAGTGTCGGGAAAGATTTTTACAGAAATATTACATCATCATAATAGATCTGACTTCAGATAAGGTTCTCACCAGGAAACACTGTCATATTGTTTTTTTCATAACCAGGTGTTATGCAGACAATCCTCTCATTTGATATCTTCTGAATCTGACACTCACGACCTAAGGAAGAAAATAATAAAAAAATACATTCAATTTTTTTTTTTTTTATACATAATTTATAATCATTTGGATAATTATAATTAGTCACAAAATTAATTAAATTATATATTTTGTTATGTATATCACATAGCATATATATATATATAATATTGATTTCCAAAGGGTTACCTCCTACTAACACCATGGCTCGTTGGTCAGTCTCATCAAAGTAATGTCCCTGAATGGTCAGTAATGTGCCGCCCAATATGCTGCCCTCAGAGGGAGAAACTCCTGTCACATCTGAAAGAGAACGGCCATGTTTTTTTTAAATCTGATTTTGTGCAGACAATTCCATGCTGTATTATTTAAGAAGAATAAATGTTATCCACACCTGCGTATGTCTGGAACATGGCAAGCTTGTTCAGTGCTGAGATGCTGAAAACCCCAAAGTCTGGCAAACTCCTACAAAAAGAAAATATGTTTTGTCTGCTTTTCTGTCGACAACATGCAGAGACTTTGATGTAAAGTTTAGTACAGTAAAATCAAACTTCTCTGACCTCCCAAATTGACCGTCGATAATGTAACTGAGGTTGTGATGACCTGAAAACCAAAGGCAATGACATTTAATCTGACAAAAATCTATAGTGAATGAAAAATTATTGAATGTTTTAATAATGTCCTCACCAACATACGTTCCAGTCATTTTACAGCTCATATATCCCCATTGACTGCTCTCATAATCCAAAAAGAGGCCATACCTGAAAAAGGGTGGAGGGTGCATTCACAATTAATGTTTACATTTATTAGTAACTTAATTTAGATATACTTACTTTTCATCTGAATTGGGTTTTAGAAGTTCACAAGGCATGCCTCCCATGTACGCTCTGTTCAAAGAAAACACATTAAAACAGTTTCAGACACACTTTATGACAAGACAGAATATATTTAACATTCATACAGTTATATTTTTCCATTGTGTATTAAATATTTCTAGACCTTAAAAATCTTGCATCCAGACCATTTGAGCTTTTGTCTGTGTTGCTTCCGTACACATCAGTGTAGATTCTTCCCCGCAGTGTCACCACAGTCCCTAAAGGTCATTCAGTTTTTTTTGTGAAAGGTATAGTTTTTTATAAACCAAAGCAGCAGAGTAATGACAAAAACTAACAAAACTTACCTGGGGGACCTGAGAGTGGACTGATACTTTGAATGCTAGGTGTATAGTATGTTCGGCTCTGTGAAAGCAGTGCATGTTTTTATGAATTGTAATATTTTGAGAAGATTATATTTTAGTAAGTATAATGAAGTCCATCTTACTTACATAAAACATGCACCAGTAATACCACTGATATCCATTACAAATTCTACTGGGAGGAATTGGCACGCCATCCACGCTGACCCGCACCTCATAGTCATCTTCTGGCAGAGCTCTAAATATAATGCAATATAAAGCTTTCTTTGAGAAAAATAAGCTATCAACATTGCACATAACACTATGTGGTACAGCTATTTCAAATAATTAAAATCTTATTATCTTCCCCATTTATGCACAAATATGACAGACTAAAGTCTGCTAGTAAACCTGTTATAACATCAAATGCAAAGGGAATTTAAAAATGCAACTTTTTTTTTTCAATATTACATACATACAGAATAATCTAGAATAACATTAAAAGAAAGTTCAGTCAAAAAATTTCAATATTCACATTTTCAAATTGCATGAATAAGATTTGGGAGCAGCGAGATCGGGGAAGATTTTCAGGGAATAAACTATATTAATTTTGGTATGTTTCTCATACATTGCTTGTATGAACTCAGAAGGCTTGGAGAAGTCATATGGACTGGTCATGATTTTCACATTTGAGTATTTAAAAGAAATCTACTTAATACAATGCCATGACTACAATCAAGATAAAAGAATAGCCTATATGTTATCTGATTCACTGCTTACCTTGTATAACACATGATCTGATTGGAGTGACTGGAGTCTTTCTCGACATCACAGGGAACAGATCTGGTTCGCGACACCAGCGTCACACTGTTGCCGAAGTTTGGGGGGGGAGAAAAAACGCTATAAGAGACTTTAAACTGATTCTGATTTTTAAAAAAATCTGAATTTTGGGATTAATTTAAAAGCATATTGATTTTTTATTTATTTGTAATACCTTGCCCCTCTATGGTGAGTCTCGTGCCGCCATTGAGGCCTCCAATTTTTGGGGTCACTTTGTTGACACGTTGCGCTCCTGTCAGGACAGAGATAGGCTAATAGGCAACTAAAATCTATTCATTTTAATGTCTGTAACGCGTTTAGGATGACAACAATGATATGAAATTTAGCAAAACGTTCAGAATGACGGAGGTATACAGCAATAAAAGTGGAAGATAAATCCAGCGCGTACCTGAGGAACTCCACAGTAAAATACAAACTGTGAGCGACAGGTGAAGCTCCCGTCGCACGTGCCTCATCCTGACGCACTCGCGCGCTTCAAAACAAAGCAGCCTGCAGTTACTGGAGACCTTCTGCACAAACAATATACACACCGTTTGTGATTAGCCTACACTTGTCATTTGTATTTCTATTACAAAACATATTTTAACATGTTCGTCTGAAAACAATGCTGAACAGACAGGCTATACCTATTCAGTATTCAGGCTATAGCCTATTCAATAAATATAGACAATAACGTGAATATAGCCTACATAAAAAAATTACACCGTGAATACATAAAGTCTATATATAGCCTAATTAAATATAAAGACATATTTGTAAAAAAAAAAAAAGAAAAAAAAAAGGTTAAAATAGTAGGCCAATGATTATTCTTGACAACAGGAAATAAGTGTTAGATATTTAGAAAAGTAATCGATATTTTTAGCCTATGTAAGTTGTAGGCTACTTTATGTATTGTTTTGGTGTATTGATGATATATATATATCATCAATACACAAAAAAATACATAAAGTAGCCTACAACTTATAGGCTAAAAATATCGATTACTTTTCTAAATATCTAACACTTACGGTATCTAACACTTATAATATCTAACACTGTTTAATATATATATATATTAAACAGTGTTAGATATTATAAGTGTTAGATAAGTGTTAGATATTTAGAAAAGTAATCGATATTATTAAACAGAGATTACTAAATAAGAACATTATAGTAATGTGGAAAATTCTTCAAAGTTCACACTGACACAATTAAGACTCACATACCTGTTAAAGCACTCTAGGGAAATCCAAACACCAGTGGCTCATTTGTTGAGAGGAGCTCTCTCTTTTTATAGCAAACTACCAGCCCACAGGCAAGAAGAAATGCGCTTTTCCTATGTGTCTCAGGTGATCATGAACATTGCTGTCATTCCACAAGTTATTCTTTCTCGGTGTACCTTAACAAACACCAAAAAAACTCACAGATAACAATCCTTATTTAAAACTCACCTTTGTGCAGTAATGTCAACATTACTTTTATATTCAAATGGTGACTAAATCTGAATAGACTATTTAATGTCCCTTAAATGTAATCCATTTGAATGACCTAAAACAAGATGAAATAAAGAAGATTTACAAGGAGAATTCTTGTACTTATTCAGTGATAAGTCATAGGCTATACTTGAGCAAAATGTGTTTCAGTATCAACGCAACAAAACAACAGCCCATATATAAAATGATGATTTCAGGTCATTAAGATGATCATGTCCTGATGAACAAGATTTAGGATAATTTATAATTTAACAGCAGTGTGTTGTGCTGGTATATCCAAGTGTGATCTCTATTCATCTTTGATACAGCTTACTTTTTTTTTTTTTTTTTTTTGCCAAATTTGAATAGTGCAACAGTTTTTATCTCCAGGGAAATTTTATCAACTAAATAATTAAATAATTAAAATTAAAGTTAGCTAGATAGATAGATACAAACATACACACACTATTCTTTAGTTTGTATTGCTGACGAATGACTTTCAAGTTCAATTATAATACCTATCATTAACAGATTATGTCTCACATCCACCAAATAGCAAGCGTTGATGAATATTATGCAAATTAATTGTTCGTGCCAATATCAGTCTTTAAGACACAGAGACAGTAGGCTATGCCTATGTTCTTATTTTGTACCAGTAAAAAACACATAAAAAAAAAAAAGCCAAATGCGAATCCGTTTTTAGCAATGCATTTTACTTTGTGACTCATGCTGGACTATGACTATAAAACGAAACCTACAGAGACTCAATTTCCCAGAATCCCGTGCGCTCGGTCCGTCTGAAAACTTGTCCGGGTTTTAGCGTGTGCATGACAGTAAAAGCTTATTTCCTGTTACTAGTAACGTTAGATTTTGGGTTTATTAAAGACATTTGTCCTCGATCTGAATGTACTGTTTCTTTGGAATATAATTTTTAAGAAATATGGCTTCACCGAATTGCTCATTGAAGGTAAACAGAGAGTTGCTGGATCCCAGTTTTGAAAGTTACAGGCTTTCACTGGACTCTATTCCTACTTACAATGTAGAGCTGGATGCAGGTGAGAAAAAAACATTTATTTGACCTGATACCATCCATTGTATAAGTGTTTATTTGTTGCTTTAATGCAGCGCACTGTGAGCTGTATTGTCAATAGTCCATAAACCACATAGCACTACAGATAATGCAGCTCTACAACATGTGCAGTGCTCTTTATGAACTACCAGATGTTTGCATCTTTGTTATGATCTTAAAGTTAGCCCAAAGCTGTGTTTAGGGCACATGACATCATATATGGTTTGGGATGCCTTCTCCAAGTCTGCTGCATCTGTTATGTGTTTCTTTATTTCAGCTGTGGCTGAGGTTAAACTGAAAGACAGTCAGTACACTCTGGACCATGTGAGAGCATTTGGTATGTACAACTACCTTCATATAGATCCCTGGTACGAAGACAGCGTCTACTTTGTTGACAGCAAGGGCCGGGTTCTCAATCTAACAGTCACATTGGTGAGTCTCTTAATGTCATTTCTGAAATATTCTGAAAGAGTATAAGGGCCACATATTTTGATGAACTTATATTTCCACCCCAGAGCACATAGCTACTGTATTTTCTCTCCCTTAGAATGCATGTGTGGGTCAGAAACAAATATACATTCTTAATAAATATAGCCCACTAAACAGGTAAATAGGTATTCAGCAAACTTCCAAGGATGGCACTGGATGACTTAAAAGTATGTATTTATATATATATATATTTCCCTCAATAACGTATTTTTATTGAAAAACATCACAATCTTGAATCTTATAGTATCACAGAATGAATCATGTTTAATTAATTTAGTGGGGTCCTATTATGCTGAAGACTTGATTTAGTTTTTGGGGTGTAGTAGAATATTTTTTATGCTTGATTGTTCAAAAAACACATTATTTTTCACATATTTTACATTATTACAGCACCTCTCTACCCAGTCTGGCTCAAACACGGCAACACACCGATTTTGATGAAGCCCCTCCTTCCAAAATACGCAATGCGCTGTGATTGGTTAGCTGGGCTAGTGTGTTTGATTGCCACCGCTTAGCACGTGTTCGGGAAATGTCCCACCTCCATAACTGTGAGTTCTTCTCTAGTGGAAATATGAATAAGGATGGCGTCAATTTCAAATGAATTCAAGCACGATTCAGACCCTGACAATGTTAACAAACAAGAGGATCGTGCTGAACAGATTTTATGCACGGACTTTGCAAGCACGGATTTCACAGGACGTTTCAGAGTGGTATGTTTTTTTGTAATTTTCGTATACATTAAATATACAATGTTATCTACCATTTAATTGTGATATTTTTCGGAAAACTAAGGTAATACAAACAGTAATGGATCACAAAACCATGGTTAATTTTCCTAAGGAGCGGTGAACCGTCATACAAAAGCAAGAGCTTAAAAGCAACAGAAAACAAGTCCCCTTTTTTGTGTATTCCGTGTGCGCGGATTATTTAAATGAGTAAAATTGTGACTTCGTAAGATCTGGAAAAAATGCGTTGTAATCCAAACGAGTCGTTCATTGTAGTTCTTGGAAAGTGGATTCTGTTAAGTAAAATATCTCCCTTTGGAGTAGAGCTTTGTAACCTTGCAGATCTTTTTTATGCCCAAACAGATAAATTACACATTAAAAAAAGTGGAAAGACCTAATAGGACCCCTTTAACAACACTTCCAGTTTCTGTTAATAAAAAAAGTTTGAAAACAAGCAATTCGGTCATAATTACAGCAAAGGTACAAGGTGAAAAATCTTAGCCAATACGGAGGGCCTTCGATTATTGTGTTGAAAATGGGGGGCTTTTGATTAAAAGGTTGACAAACACAGTTCTGCATGTATGTTCTATACAGTATATGTTTTGAACCAGGGGATACAGCGGGTGCTTCTCAATTGGAAGGCTGCATCCTAGTAAGGCTGCATATCTCAACACCAAGCTCTGTCAAAGGATGTCTCAACTTGAAGGGTCGTATCATTCTAGCATTTAATGCTGAGGAGGACTTTAGCCTACCAACCTCAGAAGGACTCAATGCAGAAATGCAAAACCTCAATGCAGCCTGGCTGATTGAGAAGCATACAGCATGTAGTTTTAGACGATTTCAATTTTTTTCCAGCAGAGGGCATTCATGGTTTATAGTTGTGTCAAAGTAGAAGTTTGATCAAATCTTGAGTTTACCAGTATAAAAAAAAAATAACATTAAAAAACCCCTTACCTGCTTATTATCTTGTTCATTATTTTACTCATTTGCTTGATTAAAACCAAAGTCATCTTATAAATAATAAAAAGCAGTTTATAGTGCTCATAGTGTAATGACAATCTAGGGATGTGTGGTATTTCCACATTGGTTATAGACCAGTATTATTGGATATTTAATTGTGCATGTTCATTTAAATCATTTAAATTTAAGTTTTAGCTTACCTTCTCCTAAAAAAAAATCTTTAAAAACGAATTTATTAAGACTAAATTTACTTGTATTATTTAAAATGATTTTCTGTTTTTTAGTGTTTGAATTTTAATTTTAAGGAGTTTGATTTCAGATGCATTACTTTCTCAAAGGAATCAAACAATTGCTTAATAAGTTAACATTCACAAATGCATAATAAGATGAAATGCAGCGTGTTTTGTTCTGAGCTAGTTTTAAATCATATGCTGATTATTTGAATGTAATTTATGTCATTCTTGCTACTGACATTCTGGGTTAAGAAATTACTCGTTATGAAATGTGCCAGTTGCGCTATAATTACAGCTAATATACTGCAATTATCTCTTCTTGACTGTTTGTATTCTCTCAAAGGTACTTAGACGGGGGCATTTTACCTCTGGGAAAGAAGTGAAAACTGAGATGGATCTGTTTGAAGCTCCATGGCAACAAAAGGCCAATTGCTGCTCAATTCTTTGGAAAAATAGCTACCTTATAGAGAGTGTAATTGATGATTATTAAGTTCATTGTAATCCTTTTCAAATTGCTGCCTTTGAAGTTCAGGAACATGCAGACTTGGATGTATGACACTTATTAGTTTTACTTCTTAATAGTTTCATTGGCTGTTTAAAAGATTTTTGGCTAGAGGTTGATTCAATAAGCCCTTGTAAAGAAAATGATCGTAGTGAGGTGGTGGATCGCCATGGTACACAAAACAAGTTCTTTCACATTAGGGGTTGAATTTATGTTAACTTTGGATTTGCTGCATTGCTGACTTGCTTAGTGCTTTATTAGTTTAGTTTTAATCATCTGAACTGGTAACCAGAAAAGTTGATATACCCTTTACGGATTGATCCATTAATGTTCCTACCTCACTGTAATTGCATGGATTTCCATTTGCATTGTACACCAAAATACTTACACAGATTAATCATGTCTACATAAAAATATCCCTTTTAGTGTACAGCACTTAGGTATGGAAGCTTGTTTCTGCCACAGAATAAAAAAGAAAAAAGGTAATTGTGACTTTTTATCTCGCATTTCTGACTTTTTTTTCCAGAATTGGCAGTTATAAAGTCAGAATTGTAAGATATAAACGCACAATTGCAAGAAAAATTGTCAGAATTGCGAGTTTTTATCTTACAATTCTGACTTTGTTACGGGCAATTCTGACTTTTTTTTTCTCTTGCAATTCTGAGAAAAATTGTTAGAATTGCGAGATGTAAACTCGCAGTTGTGTGATGAAAAAGTCGCAATTATCTTTTAAATTGTTTTATTCCCCCATGGTGGAAAAAAGCTTCCATTTTCATATGTAATTCCCAAGCTGCTAAAATGATAAATAAATGTATACATAAATATATATATATTTTTAATACATAAATAAATAAATAAATATACAAAGAAATGAAAAAAATAAAAAGTTATACTTTTATTTCCTTTTTATGTATAATTGTATTTTTCACATTTATTTTTTCATTTATTTATTTATAAATTTATTTTTTACCACTATTATGTATGTATGTATTTATGTCTACATTTATTCATAATTTGTTTGTATAAATAAATAAATGTGGAAAAAATACAATTATACATAAGTAAATAAAAGTATAAATACTCTTTTTTCTTTTTTTCTTTTTTTTTTACATTTCTTTTAACATTTCTTCATATATTTATTTTTGCATTTATTTATTTATTTATTTACAAAATGCTCATTTGGAGTGTTTGTTTCAGAACCTGGCACATTTTCGCCCTTATTTCAGTTCGTTTTGGTGTATATGAACATGGCAAAATCCTGCTTGAAAATTAACTCTGGAGCGGTTCGCTTGTGGTGAGAAAGCAATACAGGCTGTACCACAATATAAGATGAGTAATTATGTAAGTTGTGTGAAAAGCAGGGTTTTTTTTATTTTTTTATTTTCATGTTAATGCCTCTCAAAATGACTCGTGGGTATATCTGGAGCAAAGATGAAGTGAAATGCCTAATTGAAATTTGTTCTGGCAAACTCTGACTAATTTACTCGCATATGACTTTTATTAACAGATTTCGGTCAGTTTTGAAATGTTTCCTTGTGAAAGTGAACCGAACCCAAAAGAAATTGCAACATTGGAACAATTTTAGGTCTGAAAATGCCCTTAGACTTGTTCCCTATGGTGTAGAGATGGTCTAGGTGTGGTTTTCAGAGACAGCATAATTGACAGGTGTCCATCTACTATTTTCCCAGGACACAGCTTTGGGCAAACCTCGTGAGATGTTCCTTTTTGAATCGGACCCAAGCTTGTGTGAGGGGGAGCAGTTGTGTGCTTCCCTGAGCCTGACCTCCGCGACTTGGGCCGCACTGTCCGATGGAACCGGAAAGTTGACTCTTTTGCGCACAAGCAAGAGGGGAGAGAGTTCACATCTTAAATGGGAGGTGCGGGAAAGTCGACCAGTATTTTTACTTCACAGTTACATTTCTCACTCATCAAAATATTAGTTTTTAATTGTTGGTTTGAGATTGATTGAGAGTTGAATTCATGTTTATACATTTACTTATTTTGCATGTATACTGTTTTTATTTTATTTTCACTCCCAGCCGATGTTCAGTGAGCGTCTAGGAGAGCCGTTCATCATCGTTCACAGCCTGGCTCACGTGCGCTCTCATGTTCATACCATTGAAGTGCTGCTTCTGAGAGTCCAGAAAGATCCATCTGATGCCAAAGGCAGCGGTTTCTCAATCTCACTGGAGTGGATCACTGTGGACAACTCTGTTGGGGAGGAAGAGAGTGAGTGTCTCCCTGTTGTTCAGCTCAAATGATTTCAGCTCTTAGAAATTGTATACTATTTATTACCAACAGTTAAATATATGGTAATTTAAAGCATTTTCAAGGACCTTTTTGGACATCATTGTATATAATGACAGTAGATAGGGAAATATACACTACCATTCAAAGGTTTGGGGTTGGTAATTCTCTAATGCTCACCATGGCTGCATTAATGTTATCACAAATACAGCAATATTGTGAAATATTATTACAATTTAAAATAACACTTTTTTTGTTTTATTTTACAGTATTTCTGAATTGCTAAAACACATTTTTGAATGTTTCTCTCGCTTTCTCAAAACCTTAAACACAAATCTCCAAACTTAAGCTACACTGTTAAAACCTTTGACTTGTCTTGCTATATCAAACAATTGCTTCAGAACTATGTTATCTTTACCCAAAACCAAACACTGTTTTCAGATAACACACATATCCAGCTAGCTAATGCATAAACACTACACAGCAGTCATTACACACTACAGAGATAAATGCAAAACGCTGCACTCAGGGCAGAGCAGGGGGAAAATTATATTTATTATGAAGTACTTGCACAATCCTGCACACATACAAAGGTAGTCACAAACAAAATATGCAGCAGATCGATAGCAAGCAATGTTTTGGAATCAAATTTCTCTCAAATGAAGGACCATATTGACAATAATGGTCTCCTGCTGTTGTGAGAACATACCTCTCCTTCCACCGGCATGTGGCAGTCTTTCAATTCTAGCAAATAAAACCTCTTGTTAGAATTGTACAGACAAGCCTAATGCATTGAAATGTCACCAAATATGTACAATACGTAAAATACTATTATTTTTATGTAAATTGAAATGTCACCAAATATGTACAATACATAAAAAACTATTATTTTTATGTAATACTACTATTAGTTTGAATGTAATACTGCAAGAAAAGGGCCAATTTTTTTAGATATGTTACAGTAATTTACTGAGATGTCCCACAACTGTACTGTACTGTAAGCTTGAGGGAGCACAAATGATAGTACACTTCCCTGTTCTCTTCTCTGAATGTCCTGACAATGGAGGCCACAGAGAACCTGCTTATATTTGGTTGAACACGGAGTCCTGCTTCCCTCATACTCATCCCATGAACCAGTACATGGTGTATGATTGTTGCTCTAATTTCATTGGAAATGATGGCTCTTGTTCTTCCTCCTCCTCCTCTGTCTCTTCCCCTTCCTCTTCCTCCTCCTCTGTCTCTTCCTCCTCCTCCTCCATCTCTTCCTCCTCCATCTCTTCCTCCTCTGTCTCTTCCTCCTCCTCTGTCTCTTCCTCCTCCTCCTCCATCTCTTCCTCCTGTCTCCTCCTCCTCTGTCTCTTCCTCTTCCTCCTCCTCCTCTGTCTCTTCCTCCTCTGTCTCTTCCTCCTCTGTCTCTTCCTCTTCCTCCTCCTCTGTCTCTTCTTCCTCCTCCTCCTCTGTCTCTTCCTCCTCCTCCTCCATCTCTTCCTCCTCTGTCTCTTCCTTCTCCTCCTCTTCCTCTTTCACTTCCACTTCCTCCTTCATGCCCTCCATTGTGAAAATCACACATGCCATTTGGATTTGACATGGCTTTATATCCAGATATATCCATTACTGATTTGAAACAGGTGTGTTAAATTTTGAGTGCTTGTGTGTTACCGATGACAACAGTGTGTTGCTTGTGTTTCACTTTTGAGGGCTCGGTTGTGCATTCTGAGTTGAAGTGCACCACATGTGCTTTGTGAATGACAATGTGTTTACAGTTTTGCACAAAGAGTGATTCCGATTTGATAGTTGTGTCTAACCACATGAGAAGTGTTTAAAGTTCTGCAAACTGTGTGATTCAATCAATAAAGTGGTTTGTACACTTGCAACTTTGGTTTTGCAAATGGATTTTAGTGTTTTAGCAATTCAGAAATACTGTAATATACAGTATTTATGCAATTTATTCTGAATTTTCAGCAGGGATTACTCCAGTCTTCAGTCACATGATCCTTCAGAAATCATTCTAATGTGCTGATATTTGGTGATCAAGACCAGAGACATTTCTTATAATTATCAATATTGAAAAAATGTGGAAACCGCAATACATTTTTCTTCCCAGAATTATTTGATGAAAATAAAGTTGAAAGTGTATATATATATATATATATATATATATATGTCTTTACTGATCAATTTAATGCATCCTTGCTAAATAAAAGTATTAATTCCATTCAAATAATCATAATGACCTCAAAATATTTATTTATACAGCTAGCTAACAGCTCAAAAGTTTAAGTTATTAAATATATATTTTGGGTTGGAGGTGCTGGAAAAATAAAGAAGGAAAAAAAATACAATGTAGAAAAATATAGCTAGTAAAGTGCTTTCTTTCTCACAGGTGAGGAGAGGAAGTATGGAATGAGGAAGAGGAGGATGATGAAGGGCAAGTCTGTCCCCCACTATGCTGCAGTGGAGCCTCAGGGTAAAGGAGTCGTTGTAGCCTCAGAGAAGCCATTCACTTTTACTGAGGTGGACGGACTTCCGCTTGAAGAACCACCTGCTGTGAAGATGGAGGTGGAAAACTCAGGTGAGCACCAACTGTCAGGAAAACGTCTCCGGTTACTTTCGTAACCTCGGTTCCCTGAAAGGCAGGGAACGAGACATTTACGTTGATGACGTAGTATGGGAACTCCTCCCCTTCTTCACTTCTGCTGAAATCTTATGGGCTAACGCCAGCTGGAGACAGCTGGCCAATTGACGCAAAATATGCAAATACTGACACGCCTGCTGGCAGTATAAATTGCATACGCGCGTCAATTGCATCAGAATACGACTGAACGCTCGAATGAACAAGCGACACGGCATTCGACGTAAATGTCTCGTTCCCTGCCTTTCAGGGAACCGAGGTTACGAAAGTAACCGGAGACGTTCCCTTTCAAGGCGGTCACTTCGACATTTACGACGATGACGTAGTATGGGAACTGTGTCAAATCCCGCCGTGGAGCAGTGAACCCACCCACTCGAGAATGACAGAACCCTCATCCAATAGCTGTGCTACTAGAAATACGAGCTCCTGATAGGGCGAAGCGAGCCAATAGCGCGCTTTCTAAACCTCATCAAAATTTGCATATCCCAAGCAAATGAATAGAGGGAAGTCTTGCACTGAATCATTCAGGGCAGAACAACACAGAGTAATAGCAAGTATAATACAAGTCAGCAGCAAAGCGGCGACAGTTGCATAAGCACAATACATAAATCAAGCATTCATGCACAACCTGAAGGCTCAGCTCACCGAAAGCACTTGAGACGCAACAGAAGGTACATCCAACTTATAAAATCTGGCGAACGTATTCTGAGAAGACCAGCCAGCAGCAAGACACAAGTCCCTTATAGACATACCTCTGGACCAGGCCCACGAAGAGGCGATCGCCCTCGTCGAATGAGCCTTAATGTTGAGGGGACAGACCACCCCCTGGCAATCATAAGCCAAGGCAATAGCATCCACAATCCAGTGAGCAAGCCTCTGTTTCGAAACTCCACGTCCCTTGTTGCAACCGCCAAAGCATACAAATAGCTGATCCGATTGACGAAAAGCGGCTGAGCGAGTCATATACATCCGTAAAGCCCTGACTGGGCAAACAGCGCTCTGAGCATCAGTATCACGCGAGACTGACAACTCAGAAGACAACGCCGGCAGTAAAACAACCTGCGCTTTGAACGGAGTACTGAGTGACTTCGGAACGTAAACCTGTCTTGGCCGAAGAGTGACATTACAATCTCCCGGTCCAAAACGAATGCAGTCCTCGTGAACCGAGAACGCTTGTAGGTCCCCCACACGTTTCGCTGAAGCAAGAGCGAGAAGCAAAGCAGTTTTCAGGGAAAGCTCCTTGATCGCAATCGAAGCCAGTGGCTCAAACGGTGGAAGAGACAGAGCCCTCAACACTAGGGCTAAATCCCACGGCGGCACAGAAGGTGGCCGTGACGGACATAATCTCCTAGCTCCCCTGAGAAAACTGATCACCAACGCATGTTTACCTATCGACTGTCCTTCGATCGGGGGGTGAAACGCAGAAATAGCAGCCACATACACCTTCAGAGTGGACGGTAAACTCCCATTATCCATCCTGTGCTGAAGGAAGCGTAGAATATCCGACACGGTGCAATTACCCGGGTCAATACTGATATCCTGGCACCATTTAGAGAAAACTTCCCATTTCAATTTTTATAAACGCCTAGTGGATGGGGCGCGCGCCTCAGCGATAGTGCTCATCGCTCGAGAGTGCAGAGCGTCCCGCTCATTCAGAGTCCCCGCAGCGGCCATACATGAAGGTTCCACAGCCCGGGGTTGGGGTGCCATACCGTGCCGTTCGCCTGCGATAACAGGTCTCTCCTGAGCGGAATTTCCCACGGGGAGTCCACTAGTAATTCCATCATGTCCGTGAACCAGGGCTGATTCGGCCAGTTCGGGGCTACGAGAATCACAGACGCTTTCTCCTCCCTGATTTTGCATAACACTGTAGGCAGAATCTTCACCGGAGGAAAGGCGTAAAGTCTGGCTCTCGGCCAGCGCGAAGTCAAGGCGTCGTTCGTCCGTCCCAAGGGGGAACGAGACAGCGAGAAGAACGCCTGGCAGTGCGTGTTCTCGCTCGAGGCGAACAGATCGACTTCCGCCCTCCCGAACCGATCCCAGATCATCTGCACCGATCCCGGGTGAAGCCTCCACTCTCCATGAGGAATCCCATTCCTCGAGAGCATATCCGCTCCGCGATTCAAAACACCGGGAATATGCGCTGCTCTCACGGATAGAAGGTGCCGGTCTGCCCACAGCAGGAGACTCGCCGCCTGCTCGAATAGGAGTCTGGAGCGCACGCCTCCCTGGCGATTTATGTATGAGACCACCGACGTGTTGTCGGTCCGAATCAGTACATGCTGACGCTCTAACTGTGACCGGAAGGCTTTGAGGGCTAAGGATACCGCCATCAATTCCAAGCGGTTTATATGCCACTTTCGCTGCGACTCCGTCCATAAGCCTGAGGCAGTCGCGCCCATGCACACTGCTCCCCAGCCTGAGGTTGATGCATCCGTCAAGACTGCGGTGCGATGCGCCACGGTGCCCATCGGAACCCCTGAACTGAATAACGCTGGGTTTTTCCACGGTACCAAAGTGCGAATGCAGCTGCGGGTGACCGTGATGCGCCTGAGTCGGGACGACCACGCCCCCTGAGGGACTCGGAGCTTCAACCAGATTTGAAGAGGGCGCATATGCAACAGCCCCAGATGACACACTGGGGAGGCTGCCGCCAACAGACCTAACAGCCTCTGAAATTCCTTTAGTGGCACAGACCTGCCCGGTCTGAAACGGTCCAGAGACAATGTCAGAGACTTTATGCGCTCTTGAGAGAGATGGGCTCGCATCGTTATTGAGTTCAAGCACACTCCCAGAAATGTTGTGGTCTGACTCGGTGTGAACACGCTTTTCTGTTCGTTTACACGCATCCCCAGCGAGTCCAGGTGACGAAGTAGTATTTCCACATGACTGATTAGCACCTCTCGCGAGTGGGCTAGAATCAACCAATCGTCCAGATAATTTAGGATGCGCATTCCGCTCGACCTGAGGGGAGAAAGCGCCGCGTCCACACACTTCGAAAAGGTGCGGGGGGCAAGAGCCAATCCGAACGGGAGTACTGAGTACTGATAAGCTGTGCCCTCGAACGCAAACCTCAGAAAGCGCATGTGGCGCGCTGCTATCTGGATATGAAAGTACGCGTCCTTTAAATCCACTGAAGCGAACCAATCCCCGGGACGAACTTGCGCCAGAATCTGCTTCAACGTTGTCATTTTGAACGCGCGCTTGTGAAGTGCTCGGTTTATGGGTCTCAGGTCCAGGATCGGACGGAGACCCCCCCCCCTCTCTTGGGTACCACAAAGTGCTCGGTTTATGGGTCTCAGGTCCAGGATCGGACGGAGACCCCCCCCCCTCTCTTGGGTACCACAAACTAGCGTCCGAGAAGCTGACGGCGTCGAGCTCCCTTTCTCTGGGGGTGGGTGGGCCCACCAGCGGCTCGCTGGCGGCAGTGGGCCCAATCCCTGCAGCTGCTCGAGCCGTTTCTCTCCTGGCCTTAAGGGCGCGCACTGGCATGTCCGCGCAGTGGGCGCACACAAGGTCGTCCAACAGGGCCGTCTCGGCGTGGGCCAGGCCCAGGCCCATGCAGGCGACGCAGAACAAGTGGGTGTCGGGCGCCACAATAGGCCCCGAGCACAAGTTGCAGATGGATGCCATCGGATGCCAAAGACAGTGAGGTATCTTTAGATGCACCTTCGACGATGGCGAGTTTTTGTAGAGTATCTTCCAATTCGAAGCACACGTCGATTTGAGCGTGAAGAAAAGGATTCTGATGCAATTGACGCGCGTATGCAATTTATACTGCCAGCAGGCGTGTCAGTATTTGCATATTTTGTGTCAATTGGCCAGCTGTCTCCAGCTGGCGTTAGCCCATAAGATTTCAGCAGAAGTGAAGAAGGGGAGGAGTTCCCATACTACGTCATCGACGTAAATGTCGAAGTGACCGCCTTGAAAGGGAACAGAAGGTCATATTGGAATAAACATTAAATCCGGATAGACAAAACAATCTGAAATAGTCCCAGGAACTTCTAGAAAGTACAGTTTCACCACCGCTCTAGGTTGCACTTTGACAGAATTCTGAAAGCCTGCAGGAAAAGACAATCCAACTAGAAACTCTCAAGTGCTGCAGTCTTGAGGACGCACACTTTCATAGAATCAAGAATCAGAGGCTTTTTGTATCCATAGAAACCTCAGAAAAAAAACATTCGAATAGAATTCCTCAAATAGACTATGAAGAGGACTGGAGAGGACCATGCGCTTCTGTACTGCAGTGGTCATCGGTTGGGTTTATTTTTCTATTTTGGAAAAAGTTTATGTAAAGTAGGCCGGTATGTTTTATGTAAATAGGGCAGCTGCATGAAAAATTGGAACAAAATATATTTCAATTATTTTCAATGTGACAGAACAATGTTTAATAAATAGCAAGTTTTCCATGCTACAATATCATAAATGCAATCCTGTCATGACAAGCAGTTCGTGTTTATTTATATATTCTGTGATGAAATTGGTCTGGCATTTTGAATTAATTAGCACCTCGTTTTAATTATCATTTGACATTTTCTTTATGCCAGCGAGTGCTAATTGCAAATATTGCTTCATTAGTGGTGCTCAGACTTGGACGGTAGAGTCCCTTCTGGTCAAATATTTGTTTATATCCTCATTTTAAAAAAAAGAGTTTTTGTGTTGGAATTCTTCCTTTCTACCAATCCTAAAATAGTCAATGATTGAATTCACCAAAAGCTTATACAACAAAAATTCCAAACATATCGATAGGTAATTATCTTAATGTCCTCTTTCGCTCATTTCCTGTTTTTCCCTCTAACTCATCTGTATTATTAGTCATCTGAAAACCTGCGAGAGAGGGAACTTTTAAAAGTTGCTCCCTTTGAGCTTTTTTTCTGTGACATAAAGGAGTGATCTCGCTTCATCCTCTTTCTCTCTCTCATTTTAAGAGGCTGAGAGTTCTGAGAGACTCCATTGGTAGGTGGATAAAATGGAGGTGCATTAGCTTGTTTCAGAAAGAGAGGTCGACCTTCCTTAGCCACAAAAGACTTTTAATGGTCACACGCACACCAGACATTAATACTCTGTTGATGGTGTGTTGATTTAAGGGTATATATTTAAGTATATACGGTGAACACTGTAATCAGAGGGTGGGGAGAATCAATGTAGTGTGAATTAGAAGTCTTTTTGGACAAGACAAAATCTATACGGTTTTGGCAAATATTAACAATTATTTAAATCTCTCTCTCTCTCTCTCACACACACACACACACACACACACACACACACACATACAGTCGTGGTCAGAATTAATAGTGCCCCTGGTAAATATGATCAAAACTGGCTGTAAAAAATAATTCTAACCTTAAAGTAAAAGAATTGAAAGTGGGGGGGAAATCACATTATGAAATAAATATTTTTCTCCAAAACACGTTGGCCACAATTATTGGTACCCCTAGAATTTTTTTACGAGTAAAATATCTCTGAAGTATATTCCCATTAATGTTTAATTTTTTTAGCACACCAGGGTGACTAGGAACATGAAATTGTTTAGCTATGACTTCTTGTTTCACAGGAGTTTAAATATGAGGAAACACAAAGGTTTCCCTTAATCATCCGTCACAATGAGTAAAACTAAAGAATATAGTTCTGATGTGCAGCAAAAGATTGTTGAGCTTCACAAAATAGAAAGTGTTGTAAGAAAATAGCGAAAGACTTGAAAATCCCCATTTTGACCATCAGGGCAATAATTAAGAAGTTCCAATCAACTAAAGATGTTACGAATCTGCCAGGAAGAGGACGTGTGTCTATATCGTCTTAATGGACGGTGAGGATGAAAGTTTGAGTGGCCAAAGACTCTTCAAGGATCACAGATGGAGAATTGCAGAGATTAGTTGAGTCTTGGGGGTCAGAAAGCCTATAAAAAATAAAAAATAAAACCTACATCCCCACATGTTGTTTGGGAAGGTTTCAAGAAAAATCTTCCTCGCTCATCCAAGAACAAACTCCAGCAAATTCAGTTGTCAGACACGACTGGAACTTCAAACGGCACAGGTTTCTGTGGTCAGATGAAACTTAAAAAAGAGCTTTTTGGCAGCAAACACGCTAGATGGGTTTGGTGCACACAGGGATAAAAAGTACCCCATGTGTACAGTTTAATAAACTATTGGATCTTTAATGTTGTGGGATTCTGTATGGAGGAATGGTCTCTGATCTCTTGTCAGTTGTTCTCCAAACTCTTCAGGCATTATAGGAGAAAACTCAGAGCTGTTATCTTGTCAAAAGGAGATTGCAAAAAAGTATTTAAGAAAAGGGTACCAATAATTGTGCCCAACGTGTTTTGGAGAAAAACATTTATTTCCTAATGTGATTTTCCCCCCCACTTTCAATTCTTTTACTTCAATTTAAGGTTAGATTTTTGGCCATTTTTTGAATGAAAGATCAAAAGGATAAACGATGCAGATTTTTTTTTCACAGCCAGTTTTGATCATATTTACCAGGGGTACCATTAATTCTGAGCACGACTGTACACACACACACACACACACACTTTTTTCCATTTATCCATGGAACACAAGTTAATACAATGCTAGCTTAGATATTCTTAAAAAAAAAAATGGATTGTTATGGGGGTGAGTAAATGATAACAGAATGTTTTTTATTTATTATTCCTAAAAATTGGCCCTTTTTAATTTTTGTTATTCTTTTTGTTTTTTGCACCAAAACATCATGATTTAGTGTAATTATCACCCCCTTTTTACCCCTTAGAATTAAGACTTTTATTTTATACATGACAGTTATTGTGATTAATTAACCCCTTCACGGGTCACATGGTGACATGAAAACATGGACAGACAGACATGACTCGTCACCCTATAATTGGACCATATTTTTACAGTATTTTATATTTAGCCTCAATGTTCACTTATAATCAATAATCACATTTCCATTTTCGCAATTTCTATTTCTGTAGTATTATAAAGATTATACAGTTTTTGCTACTGTACTTTTAGACTTTCATTATGTAACTTGCCTCTATTGTAAGTGAATAACCTTTTTGCAGATCTACTGACATTGGCGGTTACATTGTAGGTCATCAGTGTAAAAGAAGCTGCTAAATACTCATGTGGGGTTTGCATCTTGCCTACGTAGTACATCAAACTCTTATTTCAAAAAGAGCAAATCCTTTCAAATTTCAAATCCTTTTTTCCATGATATGTCCCCTTTATACACACGGAGTCAGAGTGATTTAGCAGTGTCACGGAACATCTTTGCCCTTTTCTTCATTATCCTGTTTTGCTCAGCAAGATCCTGGTTGAGGCGCAAGTTGACTAGACCTGCAACAAAAGAAGATAATGAGCATACTGCTCTCAGTCCTCATTGCACACTAAAGCAGCATTATGGCTTGAGAAAATTGTTCCAATTTCAGTAATAAGGTTTTGCCAGCACAGCTAAGACTGTGCGTGGGTGAGACTCCGACCCTTATTTCCTCATCCACCTCTCTTTTTACCTTCGGCTTCTGATTAAGAGATCAACTACCACAAACTTTTGTGGGGAATTTAGTAAGAATGAATTTGAGCCTGCTTATAGTGTTGTATATTAGCACCTGCTGTATTCCATAACCCGATTCACTAGTTAAAATGCAAAACACGGCCAAAAATCTGTGCTGAATGCAGTTTTCATTGTGCGATTCCCCATGTTGCAGGTCTGTTCTGCATGCTGCAGATTAACAGATCTGGCAAACTTTACTGGGGCTGTACAGCATCAATCCATCACTGTGATCTAAACACCTGAATCAGCTCTTTAAAATGCTAAGTGTGCTCAACTACATCATCTGGATGCCAGTGTGATCAATAGAAATGTACACAACCGTGTCTTCTAATAAAGTTATTTTAAACGCTTAACTCTAATTACTAAAACTTGTTAGTCAATTCGTCCTTTACTTTGTAAAATCTGTCAGTAAGTTTGTTTTAAATGTTTTTGAAAGAATTCTCTCATACTCACCAAGGCTGCATTTATTTGATCAAACATACGGTAAAAACATTAATATTGTGAAGTATTATTACTATTTAAAATAACAGTTTTCTATTTTAATCAATTTTACCATGTAATTTTTGTCATTCTGTCATTTTTGATCAATTCAATGCATCTTTGCTAAATTTAAGTATTCATTTCTTTAAAAAGAAAATAACATACTGTCCCCAAACGTTTGAACTGTATTGTACTGTATATTGACACAAAGGTTTGCCCCATTGTCCTGATAATACCTCCTAAATTTGCTGGCACTGGCAGCTCTACCTACTGGTTAAAACCATATAATAAACCTTATAAATAATAATAATCCGTTGCATTTATATAGCGCTTTTCTGGGTACTGATCTCTTCTGAGTCGCAACAAAATAAGGGAGTCACCACACACACCACGGCCAATTAATAAGTGTATTTATTTATCAGGACAAGACCAACAACATTAACAATCAGTGTGTCAGCAGATGTGTGCAAAGGTGTAGCACATGAAAGACATGTCCAACCATTCTCCGTCCATGAAACCTCCAGAAACAACAACCATCCAAAAGGAGATGGATCAAAAGGCGCCGGTGATCTCCTATATTTCTCCCATATCACGAGTTCTTCAAGATCGTGACAAGCGACCAAAGGTGCGGTGAAAACGAAACCAGCCCAATCTCTGCACAAGCTTAACCCCCGCACCCTCTCTCTCATCTCTGTCCCAGTCTTTGTATTGAGCGTCATGATTTCATTCAGGTGCACGACCACTCCCTTCAGCCAATCACCTGCAACTCAGAAATAACGAGTTACTCACTGAAACCGTCACAGTACTCAAAGCGCTTTACATGGAAGGGGGGAATCTCCTCAACCACCACCAATGTGCAGCATCCACCTGGATGATGCGACGGCAGCCATATTGCGCCAGAACTCCCACCACACACCAGCTTACTGGTGGAGAGGAGACAGAGTGATGAAGCCAATCAGTAAATGGGGATGATTAGGAGGCCATGATGGACAGAGAGGCCAAGGGGCAAATTTGGCCAGGACACCGGGGTTACACCCCTGCTCTTTTTCGAAGAACATCCTGGGATTTTTAATGACCTCAGAGAGTCAGGACCTTGGTTTAACGTCTCATCCGAAGGACGTTAAACCACCACCAGAGGTGCCATAACTAAGCAAATCTACTTAACTTTACAGTTTTTGTGCCACAGGTGTATTTGACTCCTGTCATTTCTGCTTGCAGCTAAAACTCTGGAAAAGCAGAAAATGTAATTGTCGAGAATTGCTTCGGTTTACATCCAGTGTGTCGAATTACTAATTTGTCAATTAGCTCATACTTTTATCTGAAGTGACCTGAGGTCCATGATGAGGGTTTGAGCTCTAACTATAGCCCCTTTCACACAGAGATTCCGGAAAATACATGGATAAAGCGACCCGGGATTTGACCCGGGTTCGTTTGATTTTGGTTCATTCACACTGCCAGTGATTTTCCGGAATCAGAGAGTGCGTTCACACACAACCCCTAAAATTCCCGTAAAGACAAGTGACATCGATGTGACATGTAATGTCTCAGCAGTGTGTATAGTTTGCTTATGAGCTGCAATTTCTCTCTGGAGAAACCACGCTTGTGCATTTTTTTCTCTGATTCGATCATAAACTAGCGCATTACGTACCGTTTCACTAGCCTGGTTTCACTTTACTTCAGCGTCATCATTACGACACGGCATTGGTTACGGCTTTTGTTCACACAGCGCGCGTTCCGGGACTGATCCCGGCAATGTTACTAGGTCCCCAACCCGGCATCGATCCCGGCATCAATCCCGGGTCGTGTTTGCGTTCACACAGAAGGCATTCTGGCAATTTCCCGGGATCAACGCGCTGTGTGAAAGGGGCTTATTAGGCTTCACCACCTCATTTGACCTATCCTTACAGATCCAAATCCGTTTCAAAGATAAGAATTCTTATGTTCTTTATATTTAAGTGCTTGTTGCTGTACAGTCACTACATCATCAGAACTCAACAGCATGTAGAAAAGGCTTTTTCTTCCAATTATGTTAGATTTTCTCAACAAAAGGGCACACAGATTTCTTACTTCCATTGCTAAATAAAGGCACACATTGACACAGAGTGTCATGCATACAGGTTTTATTTGTCATCTTGTGCAGTTGTCACAGTGACCTAAAATTTTCCGAACTCATACTTTGTATTGCGCACAATCACATAGTTCACCATGGTTAAATGATGTTTAATAGACAATGGAATAGATGGAAATAAAGCTTAGTCTCATTATTTTAAAAGTTGTTGTTTTATCACTTACAGAGTTAAAGAGTTATACTCCCAGTTATACTCAAGATATAAAATCTTTGTCTGTAGTGTTTCTTACCTCTTTCAGCAAAAAATCATGTGAAGTCTACCAGATATCTGAGAAATTTAGTTATGCATTCATCCATAAACATCTGCTTTGTATTAGGTGTCACCTCTTCCATTGTTCCTATCACAGATCCCATCTACTTCTGGCAGCAAACAGAAGAGGACGTGACCGTTTGTGTACGTTTACCTGAAGGCACCACCAAAGATGACATCCGCTTCAAGCTCACCGTTGATTTTCTACGTGTCAGAGTAGGAGATTATGCACCGCTGCTGGATGGGCAACTGTTTGCTCCTGTAGATCCCGAGGCCAGCACTTGGACCATTCAAGATGATAAGAGGTAAAAAGATTCTGAAAGAAGTTTGCACAACAATTTGTTGGTTTGTTAAAGGGTTTTTTTTTTACCCGCCAAAAAATTTGTTATTTGCTCATTCTCATGTTTCACTATCTTTAATATGTCCAGGCATGGTAAAGGGTGATTTATAATGTCTGAAAGTAAAAAAAAAGTAGCCTGTGTGACTCATGCATTGAATTATAGGTCTTCTAAAGCCATTCAAAAGTTTTGTGTGGGGAACAGACGAGAATAACTTTAGAATTAAATATTCCCTTGTAGCTCTCTAATCTCATATCCACAATAATGTTATATAGTCAGCTAACATAGATGAGCTTTTGTCAAAATTGCAAAAAGTGATTGTATTGGAAGTTTCAGTAAGCAAAAAAATAATAACTTTGTAATTAAACCTTTGTAAAGGATAACAAACAAACAAAAAATTGGGATAATAAAGTAATATAATTTAAGTAACTTAAAGGGTTTGTTGACCCAAAAATAAAAAAATTCTGTTATCATTTACTCACCCTCATGTCAGTCCAAACCCGTAAGACTTTGGTTCGTCTTTGAAACACAAATTAAGATATTTTTTATGAAATCTGAGAGATTTCTGTCCCTCCATTGACGGTCCGCGCAACTACCACTTTGTGGCTTCAAAAAATTCATAAAGGGATCGTAAAACTGATCCATATGAATTGGTTTAGTCCAAATTTTCTTAAGAGGCACGATCACTTTTTATGATAAACAGATGGAATTTTCATATGGATTAGTTTTATGATCTCTTTGTAGACTTTTTGAAGTGACAAAGTGGTAGTTGTGTAGACTGTCAACGGAGGTACAAAAATCTCTCAGATTTAATATCTTCATTTGTGTTTCGAAGATGAATAAAAGTCTTATGGGTTTGGAACAACATGAGGGTGAGTAAATGATGACAGAATTTTCATTTGAGTCAACTAACCTTTTAATATAAGTTAGTATAATATAATATAAGCTCACGCATGCAAGAAATTGTGGCAACAAATTAAGAATTACTTTCCATGATTTATTCATTTGTGGCTGTGTTTATTAATAAGTGTCCTTATTTTAGTTACATTTTGGCCATGTTCTATTAATTTGTTCCCTTATTTTAGGTAAATCGTGGCCATGTTGTACTTATTTTGTGGAAACAAATTCTTAATTTGTGGCCGCAATATGATGTTTTTTTCCTCATCATGTCATCTGTGGGTCTCTTTGATAAATATTATTTCTGGAAAAATCTTAACTACTTAACTGACTGGAAAACATTCTTAAAGGGGTCATATAATGCCATTTTCATACAAGTTAATTTGATTCTTTAGGGTCTAAATGAAAAGTTTGTAATATACTTTAATTAAAAATTCTCATTAGTATTGTAAGAAAACACTCATTTTACCTGGTCAAAAACAGCTCTGTTTTCAGCACGCCATTTAAGTGCATGTGTCTTTAAATGATAATGAGCTTATCTCACCCCGCCCCTCCGTTCTGTGGGTGTTTTGACACAACACATGTGGAGTGTTGCCTTGACAACAGTTGAGGGTATATTTTGGAGAGAGAATGGCAGCGGGAGTCTCTGAGGACACATTTGTGCAACCGTATCAGTTTGAACCGGAGTCGGACACGGAACAAGATGAAGGCCCCGATGAAGTTCGACAATAAAGGCTCGAACAGGACGTTTCTGAATGGTTGGTTAACGTAATGTCACTTTGATCTATCTTTGTATGTACTGGCAGGGTGGCAGGGTAGAGTAGTGAGATACGAACGCTATGTGTTTACTGATGTATACGTACACAGTTTGTAATAACACAATAACCATAACGCGTTGTTCATTATAAACGTGGGATTATGAATTATATTGAGAATGTCGTACATAGAAAACATGCCGTAATGAAAACCTTAGCCGCATTCATCGTGAAGTGTGCAAGCGATTTGCAAAGATTAATATAAAGGTTAAAACTTTACACTCACTTCTTCTGGAGGTGCAGCAGGAACACGAATAGTGGTACCGATTCTTTTTTCACGAGCAGCTTCTTAGCAAAACCAGCTTTATACTGACCCTCGTTTATAAAGCAGTCTAGTGAGAAATGATTTGCGCAAACATGAAAGCATTGACGTTGCTCGTCGTGGGGAATATTCCCTTCGAAAACAAAACTCAGCCACTGTGTCTTCAGCAGTTCAGATTTAGGAACATCAAAATAACTGCTGTGTTCGTTATTACACCCAAGAACAGAACACCACAATCGCTTAGACGCCATTCTGCTCCAGCGTATCAACAATGACGGACTATAATGACAGCTCGCTCAGGGCGGGGATGTGTTGAAACGCTGCTGTCAATCAACATTCGTGGGAGGGGCGTCTGACCGTGTGACGTCACACGGTCAGACGGCTCGATTTGAAACGGGGAAAACATATTAGGAGATTAAAAAAAACACTGGATGGATTTTTATCATTATATGGTGGTTGTGTACAGGCACTGCCAACACACATTTCAGTACAATCAACTTGAAAAAGTGCATGTACCATTATATGACCCCTTTAATGTCGTATGGACTACTTTTATGTCTTTATTTGGAGATGGTGAGTCCTTGGTCACTATTTGGAAAAGAACAGCCTGGACATCTGCTAAACATCTTCCTTTGTGTTCCACTGAAGAAAGAAAGTGGTCGTAATGACTTGAGGGTGAATAAAGGATGACAACATTTTCTTGAAAGTAGTGGCCAACTTGAAAAATGTTACTAAAGCTTATGGAGTTTCACATTATGTCTTGACAAAGGCTAAATATATTGTGGATATGCACAAGAGGATTTTGGCAAACGTTGAGCTGAAGCAACGCATATGGCGAACAACCGCCCACATTGGTGAATGTTTATGAGAGGTGTGAGTGTGCCTCCGTACACATTCATCACATGTATCAAGGATTGAAAGGTTTTAACAACTAGTCATTTCTCAAAAACATGATTAGAGCGTTAGTTGTTCATCGGATTTGAATTTCCACATCCGTCCCTTCATCCGCTGTGTCTTCCTCTCTCTAATAAACATCATCTCACGTCTCGGTCACTCACCACCTCCGGAGAAACAAACAAGCCCTCCACCCACATTGTTCTCTGTCCTCTCGTCTATGTTTCCAGATCCGTGATTTTAATAAGAGGCCCCTGATGGCCCCTCTTGTGCTCTCGAGTGTGTGAGAAGGACTCTGGGTTTTGAGTGTTTATACGTGCGTTTATGTTTTCTCCGTCTGTTGTTTTTACAGTCAATGTAAAAGTCATTTGCATTTGTATGGGAACCCAAAGCGGCCTTTGTTTGAGGCATATACAATATAATGGAATATATGAAAGGAATCATTTTTATCAGATGCAATTAAATAGATTGGAAATATTCCATACTTAATAGTACTTGTACACCGAGTTCAAAGGGAAAAGCAAGTCCTTTATGAACGACTGAATTATCAATACCAAAATGTGTTTTTATTCATCTACATCATCTAAACTTCATCCAGAAGGTTTAATTTTGCTTTGTTTTTTTGTGATGCACTATGACAAATGGTCAATCATGTTTATCTGTAATTATTTGGAGTTTTTGTGTGTGTAGTTTGGAGGTCAGTCTACAGAAGCGAAGTGAAGGCCCACTCTGGTCCGAGGTGGTTCTGGGGAACCGGAGAGGAGAGTATCTAATGAATGACGAACAAAAATCGCAGCTCCAGCAGAAACTCTCGTATCTCACTGCTGAAGACCTGGTCAGTTTCTTTCAATAACTTTTGAAACACATTTTATATGGGCAAAATTGCTCAGTTTGGTGGGAATGACACCATAGCTGTGGGACTATGGTTGTTAATTTTTGGAAAATGATTATAAAATATTTTTATATTTCACTTCCTGTGAAATGTAAATGTGAAAGTTTTATGGTGGATTTTCATAGTTTTAAAGGTATTGTAGGTAGAAATTTTATAAAAAACTTTTTTCCAAATTTGTTTAAACTTTCAATATATATCAATGCATAATTAAAATGTAAGTACTCTGATAAAAAGAGTATAAAAATCGAGTGACTCTAGACCGTTTAATCTGCACTAAACACAGCTCATTATTTCCTTCCGGGACGAAACAAAGGATTGGCTTAGGCGACTGTCACTCTCTCGCAACCATGGCAACCACCCTTTTGCCACACAGGACCTGCCCACTTGCACGTATCCGTTTGATTTGAGGAATTCAAGAGGCACGGAACCTAGGAATAGCAAAACAATGGCAGAGAAAGACCAATCAAAATTCACATATGCAGTTCGCAAAGGCAAACCAGCCAAAAAAGGAAGAGACTAACGTTACTAGAAAAGGTAATGAACAAAAAGTCTTTGGATAAACAACGATGTATCTGTCCTCGAGCTGACGATGCGGTACTTGTCTCTGGAGAGTGATTATCAGATAGTCCTCATCAGAGTCAACAATGCTTTCATCATGGAAACTCTTACATGCAGAACACCATATATATGAATGTTACACGAAATTCATCTTAATCACAGTGTAAATGATGGCAATGGAAAAACGTGTATCATGCAACCTGTTTTTAGCTTTGCCTTATAGATAACTAGCTCGTTAGCGAATCAATAAATATATATTTTAAACTTTACCGATATCAATATGCTAGCTTGATAGTGAGTACAAAAATACATCTTATTTGTTTATCTTCATAATGATAAAGTTAGATTTTTTTATTACATGTGATTCTGACATGATGTCACAACATGCACTGCGCTCCTTCCTCTCCGCTCGTCTCAGGTAAATAATGCGTCTTCAGCTCAGCGGTCGGAGTCGCGAGTTCATGTGTTTTGGGGGCGTGGCTTTGGAAGGTGCCCAGAAGGGAGGGGGTGGAGTGAATGGAAATAATGAGCTGTCTTTAAAACAGTCGTGAGAGGTCTACAGACATTCGATTTTTATACTTTCTTTTTCAGAGTACTTACATTTTAATTATGCATTAATATATACAGAAAGTTTAAACGAATTTGGAAAAGAGTTTTTTTTTATAAAATTCCTGCCTACAATACCTTTAAAGGGGTCATGACATGTTTTTTTTATTTTTTTTTATTGAGGTACACTTATACTTGTTATAATGCTAACAAATATTTTGCACAAAAAACATTTATGCAATAAAATAGATTTATTTTCAACCTTCATCCTGAGCTTCCGTCTGAAATCGCCCGTTTTTAAGGGATGGCTCCTTTAAGGCTTGCCAGTAAACTGCCACTGTTATGACTGGCTAACGTCATGGGATAGGAAACAGTATCAACACCCACTTGCAATTGCATGTGAGAAAGCGTTTTGAAAACATTATCCATATAAAACGTATCTCGTTACTTACGTAACCTATGTTCTCTGAATAGGGAACGAGACGCTGCGGAAAGCGCAGTGGGATATCCTCTGGATGTGCCGATTGCCTGAAGCCCTATAGAATCACGCCAATTCATTGGCTGATGGCGCTCGCGCAAAGCTGGCTCCGCCCCGACGCTCTTACGTCGTAGCATGATGAACGCGTGCGCGCCATCTTCTCCTCAGATTTCTCTGCCGAAAAGAAAAACTGTCGGCAGCGCGAGGAGCTTGGCAGCGAACGCAGCGTCTCGTTCCCTATTCAGAGAACATAGGTTACGTAAGTAACCAGAGACGTTCTCTTTCATAGGTTCACTCAACGCTGTGGAAAGCGCAGTGGGAACGAAATACCAAACTCGCCAAGCTAAGCGCTGCCATAACTGGTACCAGACCAAATAATAATAACAACCATGACAGGTTCAAGCAGATAGAACCTGGGAACCTGGAGTCATGTCAAGATCTAAATTATAGAACCTCACAAAGGTGTGCGGAGAGGACCAACCTGCCGCCACACAAATGTCTTGCAAGAGGGCCCCTCTAAAGAGAGCTTGAGAGGAAGCCACACTTCTGGTGGAATGTGCTCTGATGCTAAGAGGTGAAGGCAAACCACGCACCTCGTAAGCCAGCGAAATAGCGTCCGTTACCCAGTGGGAAATCCTTTGCTTTGATGCTGCAAGCCCGCGGCGGCCAGCACCAAAACATACCAAGAGCTGGTTTGATTTCCTCCAACCGCCTGAGCGATCTACATACAACTTCAAAGAACGGACCAGGCAGAGCAAGTTAAGTTTCCTTTCTTCCTCAGAGGCAAAAGGAGGAGGGTGGAAAGCGTTAAGGTTAACAACCTGAGAGCGGAACGCCGTGGAAAGAACCTTGGGTACATACCCCGACCTCGGCCTCAAAGTAACCCTAACCAGGCCAGGAGCGAAGTCCAAGCATGACTCACTAATAGAGAGAGCCTGCAAATCCCCCATCCGCTTTAATGAAGATAAAGCTAACAAAAGAGCAACCTTAAGAGTCAGAATCCGCTCAGGGGCTGACTCCAAGGGCTCGAAGGGAGCCTCTGACAAACCCTCCAGGACGACTGACAGGTCCCACGAGGGAACACTAGGGGGGCGAGCCGGTTTTAGGCGCCTAACCCCACGCATGAAGGCCGAAACTAACCTCAGTTTCCCCAAGGGAATCTCATCTGATTCTCTATGAGCGGCAATAGCTGCGACATATACTCTGAGAGTGGTAGTGGCCGCTCCGGAAGCAAACTTTTCCTGCAGGAATTCCAGCACTGTGCCTACTGGGCAGTTAACTGGGTTCCTATCATGTGCTAAGCACCATGCCTCGAACACCCTCCACTTGGAGGAATATAGCCTCCTCGTTGAAGGGGCTCTAGCATTCGCAATGGTCTCCTGAACGTCAGTTGGGAGATCAAAGCTTAAAGGTAACGGCCTCTGATAGGCCAAACGTACAGCTTCCAAATGTCGGGGCGAGGATGCCATATCCTGCCCTGAAGCTGGGAAAGCAGGTCCTCCCTGACCGGTATCTCCCAGGGGGAGGATTCCAACAGAGGGATCAGCTCCGAAAACCATGGCTGGGACGGCCAGAATGGGGCTACCAGAAGGAGGCGGACTCCGCTCTCCCTCACTCTGGACAGAACCGCCTGGATCAGCTTGATGGGCGGGAAGGCATAGAGTTTCTGCATCGGCCAAGGGTGGGCGAACGCATCTATCCCCAACGGAGCTGGAGGGCTCAGAGAGAACCAAAGCGGGCATTGGGACGACTCCTGAGATGCAAAGAGGTCCACTTCCGCTTTCCCGAACACCTCCCAGATCAGGGCCACCGTCTGGCGGTTCAACATCCATTCCCCAGACCTGAGCTTCTGCCTCGACAGAAAATCTGCTGCGAGGTTCAGAATCCCTGGGACATGAACTGCTCTCAGAGAGAGGAACTTGTCCTGGGACCACAGGAGAAGGTGACGCGCATGCCTGTCTAGGGTGCGCGATCGTGAACCCCCCTGTCTGTTTACATGGGACACTACTGCCATATTGTCCGTTCTGACAATGACATGGTGTCCTTCGAGGAAAGGGAGAAAGTGGCAAAGAGCCAGGAAGACAGCCCTCAGCTCCAAGCTGTTTATGTGCCACGAGAGGGTCTCGCCAGTCCAAACCCCACTTGCTGGCCTGCCCTCGAAAACCGCTCCCCATCCGGTCAGAGAGGCATCCGTCGTAACCATCTGGCGACGGAATACCGCACCCATACCGACTCCTTTCTGAAGGAAGAGGGGGTCCCGCCAGATTGACAGGGCGCGAAAGCAACTGCGCGACACCTTCAATAGGCGAAGGGCTGGCCCCGTGGGCCGAGCCCCTGAGAGCTTCATCCACCACAGAAAAGGTCTCATGTGGAGTAGCCCCAGAGGTAGCACAGGGGAGGCCGCGGCCATAAGGCCCAGAAGTCTGCGGCAGGTGCTCACGGAAACATGCTGGCCTAGTGCAAAACGGGACAGACATGTCACCAGACTGGAAATCCGTGCAGGAGCCAAACGGGCCTGCATAAGAACGGAGTCCATGCGTACCCCCAAGAAAACCGTGTTCTGAGCTGGAGTAAGAACGCTCTTCTCCGTATTCAACCTCAAACCGAGAGACTGAATATGACGGAGGACAATGTCCCTGTGGTGAGTCAGCAACTCTCTGGAGTGGGCTAAAAGGAGCCAATCGTCCAGGTAGTTGAGTATATGGATGCCCTGGAGCCGCAGCGGGGCCAGAGCAGCATCCATACACTTTGTGAACGTCCTTGGCGCTAGAGCGAGGCCAAAGGGGAGGACCCTGTACTGGTACGCTTTTTCTCCAAAGGCGAACCTGAGGAACTTCCTGTGTCGCCGTACGACCTGGATGTGGAAATAAGCATCCTTGAGGTCTATCGTCACGAACCAGTCCCCCAGCCGGATATGAGATATGATGGCCTTCAGCGTCAACATTTTGAATTTTCCCTTGTAAAGAGAGAAATTCAACCGGCGAAGATCTAGTATCGGCCGCAGGCCGCCCCCCTTCTTCGGGACCAGGAAGTAACGGCTGTAGAAGCCCTGTTCGACTTCCCCCGAAGGAATCTCTTCTATCGCCCCCTTCAGCAGAAGGGATGAAATCTCCTGCTGTAGTACAGAAGCCTGAGCGGCGCTGTCGACTACAGTAGGAAAGACCCCGTTGAAGCAGGGGGGGTTGCGACAAAACTGAAGCGTGTAGCCGAGCCGAACTGTGCGAAGGATCCAAGGCGATACCCCTGGTAAACGCTCCCATTCTTGAACGAAATGTGATAGAGGGAGAGGAGTGTTGCAGTGCAAGGGACATACCTGAGGTAGGGTGTCGCGCTGGTTCCCATGGGGAGGCGCGGATGACCGTGGAGGAGAGTGCTTGGCGTCCTGACACGTACTGGGGGGTACCACCACCTGGATAGAAGTAACTGGGTCCGCCTGCTCCAGAGGAAAACGAACTGTGCCTCCGAGGAAGCGATTGGCGGGTGTAACGTGCACCGGGAGCGAGGGGAGAAAGCAAGACGCGTCTCCTTCCTCCTGCGCCGGACTGGGTGAAGAGAGTGAAACAGGACCTGCACTTCGAAACACGCTGGGTGGCGAAGGTGACAAGGTTGGATGAGGAGAGCCGGGTGGAGGAGGGCAGAAACGCTTGCGCGGTCTGTCCCAACCTCGTAGATCTGGTGAGGCTCTCCTCCTTCTGACCTGCGGGTCAGGAACGGCTCGAGGAGGCTGGAGCGGCCGATTTGTTGGACCGCTTCAGCTGAAGGCGCTTGTGAGGGCGCTGGCGGGGAAATGGACGACCTCGGGCTCCCCAGACCGTAGTTGGAGGGTGGTGAGCCGGGTCACTCCTGCTAGTAGGGAATTCAGCCCTATGAGCAGAGCGTTCTCGGGTTTGAGAAGGGGAAGGGTTGGAGTCTCTTGGCCCTCTGACCCTCCTGGGTATAAACTGCCTGAACGCGGCCGACTGAGACTTAGCGGCGCGGAACTTCTCAACCACCGTGTTGACCGCCTCCCCGAAAAGACCTGAGAGGGAGATAGGGGCATCCAGGAGGAAACTCTTATCCTTGTCTCGGATCTCCGTGAGATTCAACCAGAGGTGGCGCTCTGCAGCAACCGAGCCCGCCATAGAGCGACCAACAGCCCGAGCAGTGTGTTTGGTGGCTCTTAGGGCCAGATCTGTGGCTTTGCGAAGCTCTTTGACAGCTTCGGGCGTCAGTCCCTCTCTTTCATCCATGTCCTTCAAGACGTCCGCTTGGTAGGCTTGAAGGATGGCCATGGTATGCAGGGCCATGCCTGCTTGACCAGCCGCCATGTAAGACTTCCCAATAAGGGAGGAAGTAGTCCTACAAGCCTTGAAAGGAAGAAGGGGACGCGCCTTCCAGGACGGTGCAGACGACGGGGGCGAGGTGGTTAGCCAGCGTGTCCTCGACCGCTGGAATAGCGGAATAACCCTGCTCCACAAAACCCACAAGGTTGGTGAAGTCAGCGGCTGCCGCGTTAGTTAGGCGTGCGGAGAAAGGCTGCTTCCAGGATCTGGAGATCTCGTGATACAGATCGCTGAAAAAGGGCAGCTTTCTTCGCTCTGGCCTAGAATTAGGGCCACGTAGGAACCTCTCGTCGAGTTTGGACGATTGAGACTCGCGGGGCTCATCAGGCCAGTCAATAGAGAGCTTTTCTGTAGCGCGCGACAGCACGTCAATAAGCTCAGTGTAGGCCGGAGTAGGCCGCGCGTCCTGGCCGCTAGGCGGGATAACGTCATCAGCCAAAGCAGGCCCGAAATCCTCGGAGTCGGAGGCTGCAGTGTAAATCACGTCATCCAGACCGAAAGAAACCGATTCGCGGGCTCCCGGGCTGGGACATAAATAATCATGCGCGAATTCAACCGCGCCGCGTGCGTGCTCGGGAGAGGGAGGGAGAGAAAGGGCGAGGCCCGTCTGCTCATACTCAATATCCTCGAGCTCAACATCCGAGCCCCAGGCCGCGGATCCACGAGAGGCCTCAGCAGTCTCTGGAGCGCGACGGGGGGGAACGAATGACTCCTTCTCAAAAACCGCGAGTCTAGAGCGGAGGGTTTTGAGAAGGAGATTGTCACAAAATTTACATTTCGACAATCCCAATACAGCCTCACGCGCATGCGAAAAACCCATACATTTAACACACTTACTGTGAGGGTCGTCGTTCGAGATAAAACGAACGCATGGCGGAGAGCAGCGTCGATAATCCATGACACTTCACTGTAAGGAGAACAGAGTTCCACTTATACCAGTCGCTGAAGTGTCGAGACGAAAGCTGAAGTTGAATTTGAAGAATTCGGGCTCAGAAAAACCGAACGAAGGGCGAGATGTGACCGCTTCGTGAAGGCAGAGAAATCTGAGGAGAAGATGGCGCGCGCGCGTTCATCATGCTACGACGTAAGAGCGTCGGGGCGGAGCCAGCTTTGCGCGAGCGCCATCAGCCAATGAATTGGCGTGATTCTATAGGGCTTCAGGCAATCGGCACATCCAGAGGATATCCCACTGCGCTTTCCGCAGCGTTGAGTGAACCTATGAAAGAGAACCATCACTTACAAAGCTTTATGAAATCATTCATTTATGGTTTGTGATGCCGCTGCTGTCAGATCCAATGATGACTTTCATCTTTCAACAAAAGTTGAAACACTCCATTACACTGTCCCTCACTGACAAAACAAAATGCTCCGAACAAACATATAATCCTTCAACACGATCCGGGACGCCATAAAAACAAACCATCACTTGTTTCCAATGCTGGGATCCTTCTGAAGTCTGTGCAGTACAAAGACACAAACAATATGTTTAAAACATCTTCCACTCTTCCATTTGTCCTGTTGTTGACAGACTCAAGTGAACGCACATCTGTATGCAGTGTTTATAATGGGTTCTATTTGCTTTTGACGCGACGCTCACATCCGATATAAACAAATGTCAACCGTTAAGTGACTGAATGCCAGTGGGCGGGGCCTATCGGTGCGATGAGGTATTTGTCAATGTTTCGCTCTGGAGGCAGTCATATGCAAATGTATTTTCCTGTGTGATGTCACAGGTCACCCAATATCAAAACGAGCTGTTTATGGTGCTTGATTAAACAAATGCTTGGTTTATAATGAGGAAGACGTTTTAAAGGGATAGTTCACCCAAAAATGAAAATTCTGTCAGTATTTACTCACCCTCATGTTGTTCCAACCCCGTAAGACTTTCGTTCATCTTCGGAACACGAATTAAGATATTTTTGATGAAATCTGAGAGCTGGATCACTCCTCCATACTAGTGCATAGGCTTCTTCAGGGATTGAACTTGCCGGCCTCGAAAAGTTATTAAAGATATCGTTAAAGTAGTCCAAGTGACTACAGTGGCTCAATCTTAAGTTTATCAAGCGACGAGAATACTTTTTGTGCGAAAAAAAAATAAAAATAACGACTTTATTTCAACTATTCATTTCCTTCTCTTTGGGCCTCTAGTCAGTTAACGTAGTGTGATTCCGTAGAGCTACGTCACACGTAGGCTCACTATTGGCCGACGCTGGTCATGTGTGTGATGCGTGTGAAGTACAACAACAGAAGCTTACGCTATTACACTAGTGAACTGACTCGAGGCCCACAGAGAAGGAAATGAATAGTTGAAATAAAGTCGTTATTTTTGTGTTTTTTTGCGCACAAAAAGTATTCTCGTCGCTTGATAAACTTAAGATTGAGCCACTGTAGTCACTTGGACTATTTTAACGATGTCTTAAATAACTTTTACGAGGCCAGCAAGTTCAATCCCTGAAGAAGCCTATGGACTAGTATGGAGGAGTAATCCAGCTCTCAGATTTCATTTTCAAAAATATCTTAATTCGTGTTCCGAAGATGAACGAAGGTCTTACGGGGTTGGAACAACATGAGGGTGAGTAATTACTGACAGAATTTTCATTTTTGGGTGAACTAACCCTTTAAGCTGCTTTAATGGTAGAAAGTATCAAGGCAAATATGATTTCAATTGTCATGACCCCTTTAGGATTTAATGACAATAAAATGTATGCATTAAAGATATTTGAAAAGTAGCGAAAAATAAATCATGAAGGCATTGGGAACATTTTCAAAAATGTTAGTATTTGTTTCTGATTTGACTTCAAAGAATCCAAACCCAGAGAAGGACAAGCCCCCTTGCAATGCCCAGGACCTGGAGGACTGTGACATGTTTCCGGAGGACAGCTCTACACTGATGCGCTTTGATGGTGCCACTCTGAAGCCCACCCATGTGGTAAGGCCACAGAAATACAATAGAGTGAAACAGTAGGGTTTCGGACGGAAAATAATTTTTAAAAATAACTTTTTTTAAGACAGGCCTACTGTGAGTTTAGAGGTTGTCATTCAATGGTATGCGCTTTTGATGAATCTATCTGTTCATATTATTTCAATGTATTTTTTTTAAACAATCGTGTTTAACAGGTGAATTTATGGTGAGAAACTACATTACCCATGATGCTGTACAGAAATTTCCGCTAATCAGAGAGTCAAAACACAGAGCTTGCAGAGATAACACACACTCTGAAAAATGCTGGGTTGTTTTAACCCATGTTTGGGTCAAATATGGACATGTTTAAATACAATTTTAACCCCAACAGTTGGGTTGAAAGAACCAAGCATTTTTTTTAGATTTCTCTCATAAAGCAATCTAAATTATGTAATCGAGTCGGTTTCACCTCGCTCTCAAAATACTTAAATAGGTGTATATATTTACATTTTGCAATACATGTAAAATATATTATTTATACAGAAATAATAAACTTTAAATGAGTAGTTTTATATTATCTTCATAAAAAAAAAATATCTTGTAAAATTAAATTAATATTGGTTCATGGGATTGGAGTTCTTTCCCTCAATAAAGCCATTAAGTAAATTAAGTCTTGCACGTTGTCTTTTTGTCCATTTTTTTGCTTCAACTCAAAGGTTTTAATGTTGTGATTTACCTCGTAGCTAGTTGGTTTGTTTTATTGCTTATAACAGTTTAACTTTAAAATATCTCTATGTGAGAAATGAATGGAAAAAAATACTTGAAATGAAACCAACACAGCTGAAAAAGTGGGCAGGCACTGTTGCACTCTATAGGCTGGTAGAATGGCAATTGGCATAAAACACCTTTAAATGGCAAGGCCTTCAAAGTCCAGATATTGTCTGTAATTTTTCAGGTATATTTCGCATAATCATTTTAGGTGTAAATAATTGTCCAGACCATGGTTGCACTGCTGTTATTTGATTCCTCTCAACCAGTAAAAGCAGCAAGTACCATATGACAACTTCATGTGTACATGTTGAGGTATACTGTATGCATGTTTAGATATTAAACCTTAATTTAAACAGCATGGCACAGTGTGGGAAAACTACATTTATTTAATTTCATTAACATATTTCATTATTAGCTTAAGTTGAGCATTAAGCATTTTTATATTGGAAGATCAATGAATTTCTTATGTACCCCCGGCATGTTGGTGACCTGAGCGACCACCTATATCACCTACAGGACCAGTTGGTTCTGCTTTAGAAAATTGCGGCAGTAGTTTAAAAAAAACAAAAAAAACATAATCTGGTGTGATTGTAAAGATTTCATTGCTTTCAAATCAATGTTTAAATTGCTACTGGCCTAACGCAGCTGTTATTTTGTTCAAGTTCCCATAAGAGGCTCATGATGTGCTTTAAGAGAGTGTGAGTACAAGCACAATATTGATTTTTCTCTCCTGGCATCTTGTGCTGCAAGTAACATTCCTGCACTTGATGGTTCAGCACAATCTAGCGCTAACTGTCTCTTTGACATGTAATCAAGGAATCAGTCACCTAAAAGTGAAGTGGCTGAAAGCAAAGTCAGTAGTACTATGATGGCTTACTACTTAGATTGCAATAGGTCTTTTGTGCCAGAAATCTCATTTAATCACAAGAAATAATTTTCCCTTCTAAACTCCTCAAAGAATTATTTTTATTATCGGTACAGCTGTGATAATCAAGTCAAGTCACTCTAGTTGTTTAGTATATGGATTGAATATACTGTACATATTCATACCTGATGGATACCTCAAGACCTGATTATGAATAGTTAGTAAATGAGAGCTTTTGAAACTCAGTTTCAAGTTCTTTAGTCTTTAATACATTAAATAATAGTAGGAGAGTTGATGGCATCAATTATTTTGAGAAACTTGCTGGATGCTGGATCCAAAATTAGCAGTTGGCATAATTTGAATGAACAATCAAATTATATATAAAATTTAATACAAATTAAATACAAATTACATATACTGTATATACTGTAGGGCTGCCAAACTATAAAAATGTGTAATCTTATTAATTACATGTTGATTTAATTAATCTAACTAATCATAAATCAGTCACACATCATGTTTAGTTGAGACATAACCCCCGCCCCACCCCCCCCCACCCCCCAAAAAAATAATTTAAAGTCATTATTGTGTAAAATGAGAAAAGTATCAAATAAACATTACAAAAAGTAGCTTTAGATAGAAATATTTTATTTGATTCACAAAAAAAAACTGAAAAAAAAACTACAACATTCAACTACAATGACCATGTTTTTGTTTTTTAGAAGCTGCATCTGAATTGGAATTTAGATATATTTATAGATCGTTTATTCAGCTCAGAGGTGGCAGGAATGCATTTACACTGCAGTTACAATTGCATTAATAATACAATGAGATTCATAGGTTTTAAATGGGCATTAAAGGGATAGTTCACCCAAAAATGAAAATTCTGTCATCATTTACCCTCCCTCATGTCGTTTCAAACCTGTACGACTTACTTTCTTCTGTGGAACATAAAAGATCAGTTACACAAAAGAGTTTTTTTTTTTTTTTTTTATACAATGGAAGTCAATGGGAACCAAAATCTTCAAAATATCTTATGTTCCACAAAATAAAGTAAGCCATACAGGTTTGGGGAAAAAAAATGGGAAAAAAAAATTGGGGGGGGGGGGGAAACTTGACACTTAAAATACACAGGGCAACTGTTTGCTACTAGGCATTTACATATATTCATTTGGCAAACACTTTTATCCAAAGGGTTTGACTCAACTATTATTATTAATAATAATAATAATAAAAAATACAATAAAAGTATTATTATTATATTATTATTATCCATTAATTATCATCGTCTTCTGCCTTTGTATTGTAACTCAATATAGGTCTTCTCATCCTACATTTTACTTTTGCCTGTACATGCAGTACATTTTGTAAAGGCTTTCAAATGTTTTTTTTCTTTTGCCATAGAATAAAATTCCCAGTAAGACACCCCCCTACTACTACTACTAATTTCGTCTCTTCCTCTCACTTCTAAATCACTTGCATGGATGCAGCGAAAAACACTGACCTTTTCCTGAGTGCACTCTCTCACAGATTGCCAAGCCGCCTCTCTCCAGGTTCTGAGTAGAGCCGTTCCCACGTCGACCTCTTCAGAGATTTCAGATTGCATGTTTGTTTCCCCTTAGTGGGTGCTGGAGCAGACCTGAAAGAACTTGTATTTCTTTTTGTGTTCCTGAAGAGTCGCACCTCTCTTTAGAGACACACACTCATCTTTCAACTGAAGCCATGACAGCAGCAAGTAAAGGAGAGGGTTTGACATTTACTGTATATCTGAATGATATGTATCTCAAGAGCTCATCACCACCATTTGAGATGAGCTTTTCCGCTAAACATAAACAGAAAAATACTCGAGATGCAGTGATGGATGGTTATTTTAATATTTGAGATGAGATCTGTAGTAAATGAACGCGTAACCCATCACCTATGACTTGAATATATATATTTTTAAACGTGCATGAATTTCGTTTGTGGAACAAAAAATTAGATAAGAAAAAGAAAAAAAGTGTTTTTTTTTCCCCAAAATGGTTTTGGACCTTAAGAGTCTTTCAAAATATTTTTTTTTTTTTGTGTCAGAAGGTTTTGGAATGATGCTAATTAAGAATTTTGGGCAAACTATTCGATTTATTATTTTAAAGACTCAAAATCATTTTCAAAATGTAAGATTTTGGCATTGACACAAACGCTTCACGATTCAATTCGATTACCAAGCCAGCATTAGTGAATCAATTTCGATTTACTCTTGCGGTAAACTATACAGGTAACCCCAGTTGGTACATCACTATAATATTAAAGCTTACAATTACCTGATTTAATGACATAATTATGTTTCTACTCGTTTTAAAAAATATATAAACATTTAAATGGTGGCCATTAGAAAAAAATAACGGATTTATTCAAACATAGGCCTACATTAATTGAAGAACAGGTTAAGTAGAAATACAGCGAATATGGCGGCAAAGGAGAAGTGCTCACTAACACAGATTTAGACAGATTTGTGAACAATATTTGAGAGAAATAGGCCTTTTGTGTACATAGAAAAAGTCTTAGATCTTTGAGTTCAGCTCATGAAAAATGGGGCCAAAAACTAAACTGTTGCGTTTATAATTTTGTTCAGTGTATATTAGGTCATAGAAATGTCAGCTGACAAGAAAGTTGTTGGAATCACTGCATTGTAGGTAAATATGAAATGCTGTGAAGAATTTGTACATTTTAATGTATTATTATTTTTTATTTTTTGTTATTTTTTTATATAACGCCTTTAACCAAGGCGCTGAACAATTTTTAAACTAAATGGTACATTGAAAAGAAAAGGCTGAAGGAAGAAGGTACGTTTATTGGGCAAGGGTGAGTAAGTAGGGTGGTGCTACAGTGAGAACAGAGGCTATGGCAGGGTTGGGCAAGCAATCAGAGTACTGACCAGGGGTTAGGGGCTAGGATACGCAGTGGGATGGGCTAGGGTGAAAAGATGAGGGGGGGGGGGGGGGGGGGGAGTATTTATTTTTTTGATGGGTTGATAATGAGGTATTGGCGAGCCATCCAAGATTGGATTGCAGTCAAATGAGCAGCCCTGGGGAACACCAACAGTCAGAGGGCAGGGGGGAGAAGTGAAGCTGTTGAAAGCAACAGCAGAGGTGCGGGAAGATAGGTATGAGTGCAACCAGCTAAGGGTGTTCCAGAAATGCCGAGGTTGGAAAGGGTGGAGAGGAGAATGGGATGATCGACTGTGTCAAAGGCAGAGGAGAGATCAAGGAGAATGAGAATTGAAGAGAGGCCAGCATGGAGAGGAGTTGGCCAGATGATTCTGGACAGTAAGGAGAGCAGTCTCGGGGGACTGGGAAGGACAGAAACCAGATTGGAATCGGGGGTAGAGGGAGTTGACGGATATGTATTGTGATAGGCGTACGTGAACTAGACGCTCAAGGAGTTTTGAAAAATATGGAAGAAGAGAGATTGGGCAGTAGTTGGCAGGGCAGGCAGGGTCGAGAGTGGGATTTCTTTAACAGAGGAACAGATGATAGCTGATTTAAAAGCAGCAGGGCAGATACCAGTGGACAGGGAGGGGTTAAAGAGGGAGACTAGATAGGAGAGGATAAGAGGGAGTAGTTGGGGTAAGAGGGAACCAGGGACGGGATCCAGGGGGGAAGAGGTTGGGTGGGCCTTTGAAATGATGGAGGAAAGTTCAGAATAAGATGTGGGGGGAAAGTCAGTAAAAATGGCTTTAGGAGCAAATGGAGGTAGAATGGGGAGCTGGGGATGTGTACTAAACTGGGGGAGAGTTTGAAGGTGTAGGCGAATAGTGCTGATTTTGTTGGTGAAATAGTGGGAGAAATCACTAGCAGTGAGGATTGGGTGAAGAAGGGGGACGGAGTAGTTTATTTAGGGTTAAGAAAAGCTGACGGGGATGGGGTCCCAAAGCAGTGATGAGAGTTTGAAAGTAGTCATGTTTGGCTAGTTCCAAAGCAGAGAGGAAATTAGAAAGGAGGGAATGATAGGTTTGGAGGTTCACAGGTGAGGAGAGGACTTCCAGAGTCGCTCACCCCGGCGCAATGAACGTCGATCTGATTTAAGGGAAAGAGTGAGCCATGGTTGAGAAGGCCTATGTGAAGGAGAATAAGGACATAAGGGGGCTAATATGAAGTTGAGGGAAGAGGATAGCGCACTAGATATGGTGGCAGAAGCTAAGTCTGGGTGAAGGGAAGAGAAGTCCGAGATGATGGGAAGCAGCGAAGAGGTCTAGAGTACGGATATTACAACGGAGGACGGAGCAAGGGCAGAGAGGAGGGAGAGGGGAAGGGTAGGGTGAGGGAAAGAAGGAGATGATCAGAGGGAAGTCGGGGGGCAGGTGGATGATGTTACCTTACAGTCAGAGCTTGGTTGTAAAAAACGCGTCCCAGCCGCGGCCTGATGATGTAAATGCCTTCTCCGCCCCCCAGCAGGTTAGAAGCTTCAATACAGGAACGCCATGACACAAAACAGGAAATGCAGACGGTAGACTGCAAGTAGTTGTGAGTTTGAATGTTGAATGAGCGCTACGCGGCGAGCTTGGATGTAAATGGCGTCCCAGCCACGGCCTGATGATCAGTAGCGGAGTGGCAATCGGGAGAGTCGGTTATACATTGCAAGTTCTTAGCAACACACCATCCGGCGGCCTGGTGTGCGGCCGCTGCCTGCTGGTCAAACTGTGCAGCCTCTCTGCTCAACCCGTAAATAAATGCATCGATGCACAGTTTTGTTCGAGTTCTTCAACGGTCTAGTGGTAGATCTTTTCCCAAGCGTGTCAGAGGTTACGGGTTCTAATCCGCACTCGTATAGTTTTTTTTCTCTCTCATCAAAACCTAATATGTTCATCATTGGTTACAGTCTATCATGCAGGGACACGTTTGTGTGCATTTTATTTTGTCTCACCGGAACGAATGGAGATTCTCCGGAACGGCGATAGATTGAAGAGCACGTCCGAGTGAAGACTGTGAGCGAGCCACAAGAGAACACTGTATCCATGCAACTGATCGAAGCAGAAACGAGCTCTCAGCTTGATTTAAAAAACAAAATATTTTAGCGCTAGATCTCTTATTTAATCGCGAACTAAATGACTGCTCTGCTAGTTAACTGGAGATGTTCTTTTTATTTGTATTAGTTAGCCTACATCCGTGCCTCAATGTGGTGGGGAACAATATCGATCCTGAGTAAAAGTGGTGGGGACATGTCCCACCTGCAAATTACACCTATGATGACGACGACTTCACTGGATCTAAACAAATCAACCCCCCCCCCCCTACCCCCCACGAGGGCCGGTGGTCTACAAAATTTCCCACTCCTACAAAATCTCCCACTCCCACACTGCTGATGATGTAAATGCCTGCTCCGCCTCCAGCAGCATGAGCGTGGATGGCGCAAGCAGAAGCACGCGCCAGCAGCTCGACCACGCGTCGCATCCTCTCCGCTCCGTTACCGCCATCTCAGCAACCGGGACGCAGCATTGCTCGACACATCTGTGTGTTTGTTGTTGTTGTCAATGGCAGATCCGGTTTCTCCTCTCCGTTGTCTTTCTGGTTGTCTTTTTGTGTTGAAAGTCTCCAAGAAAGAGAAAGAAAAGATTCTCCACAAAAAGCCGTTCGTGAGGCAGAAACATGATCTCAGACCCGATGAAGAAGTCTTCTTCTGAGACAGATGCTTCTCTGACCTCCAGCTCTCAAACACGGATACTCCACCATCAGCATCTTATTCTCTGGACAATCCTGTTGCGAGGCGTCAGATGCATCAGACAATTATGATGATGATCTTTCAGTGCTTCAGATCTTATCAGTGAGGAAAAGTGGTTGGAAATTTGGTCAATGTCGAGGCTGATGATGGCAGAGACTTCTAAGACCCGTATCGCTGTCGGTTTGGCCACATACGATGTAGTGTTTCTCCCATACGCACTGTAATGCGGTAAAGGCGGGTATATCCTCCCTTGCTTCTCTCTGTCTGTGCGACCCTTTCAGCAGAGACAAAGACAAAAGACATTTAAAACATTTAAAAGACAAAAGCCTCCCAAAGACATTAATGCATGGCTAAATGACTCACTGAAACTGAGTGATAATTGAAATAATAAATGTGTTAATCAGGACTTGATTCGATATGGAATGTTAAGAAAACACTTGTTAAAAGTGAAATGATTACTGTACGTAAATCCAGTGATCAAATGCTGTGGGTCTCAGTTTTCACTGATAGTCACATGACTAGTGGCTGGTCTGTTTGTGCAATTCCACAAACCTGGAAGACCTTCTGAATGTATGCAAGCAGTAGGCGTATTTAGAAAAGAAAATTTAAAAGATAAAAAAGTAGTAATAGAGAGAATCTGTCAATTTTTAATATTTGACTGCCATTGTGAGAATAACATGTATTCAGGCTACAGTTACTTTTTTATTGATAACAAGTATTTTAAACTGTAATATAATCTAATTACAAGTACTTAATTTTTGGAATCTAATTACAAATCCAGATTACAAGTAATCACTTACTACCCAGCACTGCCTCTGACTCAAACTTCAAAAAAGTGGTATATCGGTGCATTCCTAATAACTAACAATAAAATGGAAGAGATTATCAGGTTATGTGCGCTTCGCGCTGCCACTTTGCTTGAACTAAAGGCGCTTTATAATTTGTCGCACTAGAGTGCCAAAACAGTATTTATCGTTTGAATTTCATAATAAAATTGTCAGAATTTGAAAGCTGAGATATTGTTCCAGAAATAACAAAGCACAAAGCATATTGCATTTTTTGAGAGGCATGAGAGGCATGTTACAAAGTTTTGTTCATTTATCAACTGAAAACAGCATAGACTGAAAGATCGATTCTTGGGATTTAATAATCGATATCAGTACTTCAAAATGAGAATAAAATCGAGAAATAAATATATTTTTACCCAACCCTATCATTTACTGTTCCTAATTCTGCTGATTAAAAATGTTACGCCAAGGTAAAGTTAATCAGCTGCCTGACATGAAATGTTTTGAATTTTTTGTGGTGGGGTCGGTGTAAATATTTGCATGCCAAGCAGGCAAGCAGAAAAAAAAAATCTTTATTGTTGAGCTCTTCACAACCACTGCGTTCATGAATTAAACATGAGACTGTGTGATGTTCTTGTGAAGCAGTTCTGGCACAGCCAGGTGCCCATTTGTGGAGAGCCATAAACATTTCGACCTCTCACCGAGAGACCAAACAGTAGCAAGTGTGACACTGAACATAATGAAACAGAGATTTTAAGGGCCTTTATTTTAAGACGTGTTTCATTATATGACCTCCTGTTCTCTTTGTGTGCTGCTGTTGACGGCATAAACGTGTACAGGGGTCCGTTACAGTTACTCTCATAAACAATACAGGGAAACATTTCAGAATACCCTCATAATTGCAGTGTCTAGAGTGGTTGGCTTTGTGTGTGACTTTTTATCAAACGAGTTGAGACCGTAGATAACTAGAACGTAAGCTACTTAAGCTCTCTTTGAAAAAGTTGTTCCAAAAGGCAGGCAGCAATATTATGATTTTAAGAAACCTCATTTTGGTTAAAGAAAATTTTAGGATGTTTTGCACTTGCTCAGTGAAGATACATCAATATCTTCCTCTGTTTGCTTGTCTTTAGGATATATTAAGTATATTTTAGTTCATGTGTTCTCAGTTTTCATTTCATGTTTCGTTTCTGTTTCCAGCTTTGCCTGGGTATTCAATTATGCCCTTGTTTGTTTCCATGGTTGTGGATTAATTTCCACCTGTTCCTTGTTCAGTTCCTCCTACTCTTATAGTATTTATAGACACGTGTTTTTTGAGTTCTCAGATTTATGTTCTCGTTTATTCTACAACAGTGGTTTATTTTCCTTTTTTTCTTAGTTTTTTAGTGATGATCCTTGATGAGTTCCTTGTGTAAAAAAATAAAAAGGACAGAATGCAAATAGTCTCTCTTTACTCTCCTTACTCGCCACCACTGTCATAAAAATGTATCTAAAAATAAATCATATACTCACTAAGGCTGTATTTTTTTTATCATAAATGCAATAAAAACAGTAATATTGTTAAATATTATTACAATTAAAAATTACTTTTCTATTTTAATATATTTTAAAATGTAATTTATTCCTGTGATGGCAAAGCTGAATTTCCAGCATCATTACTCCAGTCTTCAGTGTCACATGATCCTTCAGAAATCATTCTAATATTCTGATTTGGTCCTCAAGAAACATTTTTTCTTATAAATGTTAAAAACAGTTGGGCTGCTTAATTTTTGTGGAAACCGTAATACATATTTTTCAGGATTATTTGAATAGAAAGTTCAAAAGAACAGCATTTAATTGAAATATAAATATTTTGTAACATTATGAATGTCTTTACTGTCACTAAATTTAAGTATTATTTTCTTTAAAAAATGTACTGACCCCAAACTTTTGAACGGAAGTATATTATGAACAATTATTATATCATATATGTAATGTTTTTATATTAATATATTTTGTATTATTTAAATATTTTAAAATGATTTATAAATTGAATGAATATAATGTAAATAGTTCACCCAAAAATGTACTCGCCCTCAATCCATCCGAACACAGAGTTATATTAAATAATATCCTGGCTCTTCCCAGCTTTGTAATGGCATTGAATAGTGCCCGAGTCATCCTTCCACCGTGACCAGTATATATGGCCAGTGCCAAAAACCAGTGATTATAGTTTAGAAAGTTATAAATATCGCTATTTTTCTTACAAAAATGCATTGCTTTGCTTCAGAAGGCCTTCATTAACCTCCTGGAACCGTATGGATTACTTTTATGATGGATGGATGCGCTTTTTGGAGATTCAAAAACTTGGGCACTATTGAATGCCATTACAAAGCTGGATAGAGCCAGTATATTATTTAATATAACTCCGACTGTGTTTGGCTGAAAGAAAAGTCCTAGGATGGCTTTAGGGTGAGTAAATTATGGGATAATTTTCATTTTTGGGTGAAAGGATTAAGCTGAAATTGCTACATAAGTGCCCAAAGTAAAATCAAATCTTCCAAAACTTTGGAAGTTGCGGTGCTGCTTTGTGTGGCACACATCGCACAGAATGGCTGCTTATTTAGAGGGTTTCAAATCAGTAACATACAGTATGATGTTTCAGTTAGGATGCTGCCTTAGAAGGCAGTTTTCTGTGAATGCAGGAAAGCTCAAGGCAGCTAACTTTGGGTTAGAATAGAGCTTTCACTGTTCTTTTTGAAATGCAAGGACATAACATTTGTCATTTCAGCTCTAATCTCTGGATGCCAAAACCAAATAATTAATACTTTTGACATCCAAATACATCCTGTAGTATAGAATCACTCATTTCCTTTCTACATAGATAAATATCAGCAATTAAACTAATTCCAGACTAGATCTGAACAGGTTTCTAGAGGTAATTTAGCAGCATTTTGAATGAAAGTGTTGGCAATTTTAAGAGGCATTTGAGCATATAAAGCTGTCATCACTTGTGAATAGCGACCGTCATATATTTGCTTTGAATTTAATGTGCAGTTAGACTAGTGAGCAAAGCAAGATGCATTTTTAAGGAGATGTTGGTAGCTAGCATTCATCAAACGGATTTTAGGACAAGTGTAAAAGCAGAGGTACAAAACCGTCACTTGAGAATTGAAGTCGTAACGCTTATCATTTTCGGTACAACATGAAAACTGTTGTGATCCATAACTAGAGAGACATTTTAAATCATGTCTGTGACTATAATGATTGACTTACAGCTGCCACCATCTTGCATTGCTGTTGTTTACTCTTGATGGTTCAATCCTGCTGTCGTTTCAGATGGGCGCCTCGTAATGGGATCTTTTTATGTATGAAGATCTTTGAAGATCTTTTTCTTTCTCATTTCATTTTCTGCTAGAGAGACAGCATAATAGACAGACAGTACAATGAATAATTGACTCAAAATAATTCAATATCCATTCATATCCATTCTGCTTCTTCAAGAGGCAACAGCACAGAGTATGTATTTTTTTTTTAACAACAAGGTTTAGACAAAATTTTACAAATGCTTTATTTTACAATTTTATTTTATTTTTACAATTTTACTTTATTTTACAATTTCATTTTACAAATGCTTTAACAATGACAATGTTGTAGATCATTTAAATTTGTACATAATGCAAAAATTAGACCAATTTTAAATAGTCTAAATATAAAGAATTAATTGGAACACATCTGATTCTTTTTTTCCTTTTCTTTTTTTAACATATACATTACTGTTAAAAAGTTTGTGGCCAATAGGATTTAAAAAAAATCCTTGTTCAGCAAGGTTGCATTAAATTGATCAAAATTGACAGTAAAGACAAATTAAAGTTGTCCTTTTTAACTTTGTGTTCAGCAAAGTATCCAAAAAATTGGTTTCCGCAAAAAGATTAAGCAGCACAAATGTTTTCAACATTGATAATAATAAGAAATGGTTCTTTAGCAGCAAATTTGGCATATTAGAATGATTTCTGAAGGATCATGTGACTGAAGATTGGAGTTATGATGCTGAAAATTCAGCTTTGCTATCACAGGAATAAATTAAGTTGTAAAATATTTTTTTAAGAATTTTAAAGAAATGGGTAATAATATTTACCAATATTTCTGTTTTACTGTATTTTTGATCAACAAATGCTGCCTTGGTGAACATAAGACACTTCTTTCAAACACATCTTACTTACCAACCCCAAACTTTTAAACGGTAGTGTTTAAAACATTTTTAAAAAGACATACACAGATAATTTTGAATTATTTACATGCCTTTTCTTGACCTTTAGGTGAGCCTAGGAAGCCACCAGTTCCTTTTCTCCGTGCATATTGACCCCTCTGAGGTGCCCGCTTTCTGCTTACGGCACGATGTCGATGCACTGCTCTGGCAGACCCGTACAAACCAGGACAACAATATATGGGAGCACATTTCTACTTTTAACGCACTCGGTAAGACAAGTTGTTTGTGAACACTGTGAAATGTCTTAAAAGCTCTTAAACTTCCATCTTATAGTGATTTTAATTTCTTTTTTTTTTTTTTTGTAATGTCTAATTGGACAGTGAGATGATGTTTTGCTCTAAAACTGTTCTTATAAATCTTCATTCTTTCATCTTATCCCACGTTTAGGTTATGTTCAGGCTTCAAAACGTGATAAAAAGTTTGCGACCTGTGCCCCCAACTTCTCCTACGCAGCTCTTTGTGAGTGCCTCAGGCGTGTCTTCATTTACCGTCAGCCTCTGCCGGTCGACACGGTGCTCTTCAACCGGAAACAGGGTAGGCAGGTCGGGCAGGTCGCCAAACAACAGGTAGCCAACCTGGACACCAATGACCCCGTACTTGGATTCAGGGCCACTAATGAGAGACTGTTTGTCCTGACTGCCAACAACCTGTTTGTGCTGAAAGTGAACAATTAAGATTCTGCTGGATGAATTGACACTTCTGCTCCAGGGTTGGTCGCTGATCATTTGATTTCAGTGGTGTGCTTTCAACTTATCCAAGTACACCACTGTCATATTTCAGGACTGAGTTGGTATGAAATTCTCTGTTGTATCTGTTTTTGTGTGTTAGTACTTGTCTTTACATGTCAAATATTACGCTCATATGCTCCTCCAGAGACACAATCTAGAGCATGAATGTTACATTGCATTCCATTAGAATGTAGATACATAAAATAAATAAGCATCTGTAAGACCCTGTCTGTTTTCCGCTCGGTGTTTTTCAACATTTTGAACACAATCAGTGCAAAAGTTAAAGTATTTACATTTTCCATTGTTTTGTTCCCAGCAGACCACGACCCCATCAGAACACACCTTTTTGACAAAGCAATTATTTCACCAGATATGAGTCAGCAGTCAAAGATCAACAGATACCAAATGCCATGAGAACTCCTCAAAATTGTACAGACAGTTGTGGCATATTTCAGAAAAAACATCTATATTAATTGATCATACATTTAAAATAATAATAATTTAATAATGTTAACTTAAAAAAATATATTTTTCTATATTTTTATTTAGCATTGTATTTTAGAATATATATATATATATATATATAACATTTTATTAATAATGTAATGTTATGATAACATTGTCCTTGTTAAATGTTACATGTACTTAATATAGGAATAACTATACATTATGCATAATTACATACAAGTAACCCTAAATCTGTCAGGCGCTGTGTAGGCTGTAGTAAGCGCATGATCACAAAGGATAACAAAAGGAGTCTTTAATAGTAAATTCGTAATAAACACGTAGGAGAATCACAGGGAAGAAGCTCAGGAAATAACCACGTTTAACAGAAACAGGTGCGTAGAACCAAGGAAACTAACTATGGAAACCAGAACAGGGAAAACAGAACCAAAACACAATCAAACCAAACCAAAATAGAGCATACGCATTATAAAACCATACCCTAACCCTATAGTAAGTACATGTAGTTAATTAATACTACTCAGTAATGTATAATTACACCGTAACAAGGACACCTTAAAATCAAGTGTAACCTAAGTTTTAATTGAACTGGGGTATATATAATATTAATACAAATTTAATAATTTACTTTTTATTGAAAAAAATTACTTGATTTGAACATTTATTTCATTGTTACAGTTAGAAAACTGATTTCAAGGGAAGCTGTAAATTGAACCACTAAGCAACATATTCTTACAGTCTCTCGGTTTGCAATTAATCTCAATAGTCTGTGCAGGCTATTGCATTCTTGTTCTTCACCTTGTGTTACAGATCTTTCTAATATAATTTGTCGGTATAAGGAGATGTGCCTGGGAGATAGATCTTTTTCAGCTGTTTTGTTTAGTGGGGTGAATGTTATTTGTTCAGGCCTCAGATTAAATTGTGTGTTTGTTATTAAATTAGGCTGTGATGTTTGGATTCATTATCTGCACCAGAATCCCCGGACAGCTGAGAGGAAGAGCAGTTCTTCTGATGCATGTAGAGATGTTGGTTTCTGATTGTGGTGTAAATGGACAGTCATCATCAGGTGATGCTCTTAGAATAGTGAAGGCTGAAAGCAAACAGACAGCAAGGAATAATTAAGAATGATCTAATTATTGAAAATTTGCAGCAGATGTTTTGTGCATACATATATTATGTATTTTAGCTGTTAAAGCATTAATTAGCATTAAACAGCTGATGTCTGATTCCTTGCAACTTTGTCACAGGTTTTATCGTAGTTTTTGAACAACTCCATTTGACTTGACTTGGACAAAAACTATGATAAAACCTGTTGGAAAGCATCTTTTGCAGCGATTTTTGTGTGAGCATATCAGTGAACACCCCTGACCACTCGGTGAGTTTAACGTCTTTGTAAACTAAAGTTTAATGGGTTTTAGGAAGGATTGTTCCTGTGCACCTATGCAACCATTGTGGAGGTGGGGGGGGTGCAACCACAGAAACCGAAATTTCTCGGGACAGCAGCATGTGTCCAAATTGTAATCTTAACCGTTCTATTTCATCAGAAACGATCTTAAAACAGGGCTTTAAGTATAAAATACCGAACTTGTCCTTTAATTCTAGTAATATCAATTTTCAAAATCCAATCGATTCCTGGTGAATAAAGTCTTGCCCCACAGTTTTTCTTACTGAATATCCTGTTTCACTCAGAATAGAAATGTCACGTTATTAAAGTCTAATGGGTTGCGAACAGCAATTCATGTTTGACTTTAAATCATTGTTGCAAATGTCTATTCAATTCAGATTTCAAATGGCGTTTCCAACTTTCGTTGTAGTTATGTAAATACGTGTAGCCAACTGCCGAAACATGCACATAAAAACATGGAATAGGATACGAACTGCTGCATGATAAGCAGGGAGAGCCCCTATAGTTCTAGACAGGTGGTGCTGGGGAAGATGGGTGGCTATAGTGAAATTTTCATGGCGTGCTGCACTGAGTTGTGCCAGTTTAGGACAGAAATAAATAGGTTACAGTAGACAGAACAAAAATATTTATTGAACACTTTTTATTCCCTTTTTAGATATTGTTTTATTTTGTGTTCAATAAAAGCCTGAGGCCACACCCAATGCGTCTGTCATTGCTCCTCCCATTACAATATGTATACTGTATAAAGGGGTGAAGTCAGGTTGAATAGGACACATTTCCAAGCCATCTCAATGGTAAAAAGTGTCCCGATCACCCTGAATTCACCCTGTGTGTGTGTGTATACAGTTGTGGTCAAAAGTGTACATACACTTTATGTTAATTAGTTTAACAAAATAAGAGGGATCATACAAAATGCATGTAATTTTTACTGTCCTGATATTTTACATAACTGACGTATACAGTCCACAGAATATAAGCTGAATTTGCGTAAACCCTGTTTACTGTGTGTCCATAAGTGGATGCTCAACGACTATTTTTGGTTTTGTGATGGTTGTTCTTGAGTCCCTTGTTTGTCCTGAACAGTTAAACTGCCTACTGTTCTTCAGAAAACTCCTCCAGGTCCTGCAGATTTGGTTTCCCAGCATCTTTTGCATATGTGAACCCTTTCCAACAGTGACAGTATGATCTTGAGATCCATCTTTTCACTCCGAGGACAATTGAGGGACTCGTATACAGCTATTGCAAAAGGTCAAAATATTCACTGATGCTCCAGAAAGAAACATTGTGCACACATAGTTTATACACATGTAAACACGCACACACACATTTATGTGCAAACTAAAACGCTCACTTTAGACTGGGATAGCATTTTCATTTTGGCATTATAAATTCTTCAGTATAGTTGTTCTGTTATTGCGTTCAAGGCACGCTGGCGTGTTTGAAAGGAATCTTTAGAGATGAGATCTATCTTCTCAAGTGCGTTTTATAGTCCCCATGAATTTCATGAGATAGATGTGTGACAAAAGATCATGTCTACCCAACAAGGACGTTTCAAAAGAAAAGAGCCTTATTCTCTTTACCATATTTCTGTCCTTACATGGTTTTAATTTAGAAGAATAAAACCACCCATGGTCATTTTGAAGCCGTATGACATCACAAGACATTGGAAAAACTGAAAAGCAGCCACTGTATGCCCATAGAAAGGGAATATGTTTCCTTAATGGATAAACTGTTCTCCAGAACCTTGCCATAAAGCATCTGCGCTCTGCACACCGCAAATGGCGCGGACTGAATTTATTAACATCAAAGGCAGCGAGTGCGCTTCTCCCTGGTCTTGATATATTTATACATCAGCATCAGCTTGTGCGCCCTTGTTTTCCCGCTTTGAATTCGGCACCTGTAGTATTCGCTTTGAATGCACACCTCTCTTCATTTATTATTACTGAACAATCCTAAAGGATTAAACTCTCGTCTTGAGAGTCGCATGAGGTTTCATGCGGAAGCTCTGCTAGTATTCTAGAACAACAATAACAAGGTTATAAAGAGAAATACAGATAAGCCATATAACTTTAAGCTTCTATATCAATTATCCGTTTAACTCTGCAAGTGTCCAAACAGAGCCTTGGGGGCCAGTCAATAAGATACTTTGGATTGCATTATGGGGATTTCTGGGATACATCAGCTTGCCCTTGGGTGCAAACATGCTCTTTTGCAAGGCATTTCTGAGTTTATTGTTTTCGCAGAAAGACAGGTGATTTGGATGTGAAATGGCTGCTTGGCTTTAAGTGTGAAGTTTCAAAGGGATACATTGGAGATGTTAATAAAATAATAACCTCGGTAGATGTTTAGCTTTATGGCGCTGTCAAATTCAGGGACTCACTATAAACACCAGAGCAGCAGTAAAGACTTTGGAATATTGTTCAAATCCGTCTTTCACTCTTGTTTGTGTGACAAAACAACATTTATATAACTGGATAATCAGTGAAGTTGTAGGATAAAGTATGTGAACCCTTTAGGATTCGATTGTATTTTTTGTCAAAGTAACAACAGTAGATGAACACGGTCCAATATTCCTCACAAGAAATTGTGCGTTTCATGTGTTTATCGAATGCATTGTAAATATTAACAGGGGCGTCCACTTGAGTAGCAATTTTACAAGTGACTATTTGTGTTTTGAGATCTTTTGTTTGAGCCATGGTTTATATCAAGTGTTTTTAGGGCAGTCTATTGGACTAAGCAGACTGTGCTTGTCTTGTGATATTTATGACCAATTTACTCAGAAATCCAAGTAAATCATATACAACAATCTTCTAGTCCAGCAGACCTCTGAGTTATTTGGTGGTTTAGCACATAAAATAAACACTGTTACTGTATTTTGTACATTTGGCTGTGGTTGAAAATGAGCTGATTAGCTCTGGGTTATAAAACTGCATGTCATGATAAACTGATATTTTTTAGATGCTTCGGGAAAGAGTGAGAAAAACTGTGAATTGATGAGAAAGATGAAAAGTGAGAAGCAGGGATAAATGAGGTATGAAAAGAAGCAATAATGGATGTATTAATCTCAAGAACTTATTTTTCTGGCCTATTAATCTCAGACTGAATATTCTGTGTAATAAAATAAGATCTTGTTCTGTGGTAAAAAAATAAAATAAAGAGAGACTGCAACTTTGTCACAGGTTTTATAAGTGACACCAAAGCCAAGTTTATATAATTACAGTCCTTTTTTTCCTGCAGTAGATCATATCCTTCTTTTGTGACTAATTATATCTGAGGAGAAAGCGTGTGGACAGAGGAACAATGGCATTGAACAAAACTGTGGGCTTTGGCGCAGTGTTCCCTGTATGATTAATTTGATTTAGTGTTTTAATACCATCTTGTTGGATATAGTCCGAAACATGAAATAGGTTCAACTTGAGTTTCAACATTCTAGGGTGAATCTCAAAAAACCTGTCAGGAATATGTCCAGGATTTTACTCCCAAATCAATATTAACCCTTTGCATGCATTAATTATGACAAGATCAATCAGGATTTTTTTTCTATGCTTTTTATTGCTCTTAGGGCATGAAAAACAAGATCTGAACTTTGTTTTTTTGTACACACATTTTTCAAAGATCCACTTGAGTGGACAATGTTTTTTTTATTTTAACTGAAGAGATACTGTTTTAAACATAATACAGTAAAAATAATAATACAGCAATGCTGTGTGTATTTAACAAACCAATGAATACAATTATAAAAAGTAATGTGAAAACTATCAAATATATACAAAAAAAATATATAATGCAGTTCAATTATTGCAAACGCAGTTGAGTTCGTTCCTGTTCAATCAGCAGATGAAGAACTTCATACAAATTGAATGTTGCATGTCTTTGATATCAGAAGATCTGGTGGAGGTACAACTCTGTGGAAGCCCAACTCAGACTATGTTCAAAATGCTCACGCTCCCTCCAGTCTACCAGAGTACGTCGATTTACCCTTATTAGCTGATAATTCTGATTATGTTCAAAATGGACAAATTTCTACCGTAACTTTCCTCTCTGAGAAAACCTCAGGTTGTAATCTACATTGATCTATTGATGTTTTTGGAAGGTGTAAAAAACTACAGTAGGAATCGGGTGGTTTCAATCTCATCTGAAATGAGCAGTGTTGGGGGGTAACGCATTACAAGTAACATACATTACTTGAGTTGTTACATCTAAAAAGGTAATCTGATTATGTAATGCATGTTATTTGTAATGCGTTACTGTATTTGAGTTGTTACATCTAAAAAGGTAATCTGATTACGCAATGTATGTTATTTGTAATGCGTTACTTTACTCGTTACATAAAAAATGTAATCTGATTACATGCATGTAATTTGTAATGCGTTACTTTACTCTTTACTTCAAAAAGTAATCTGATTACGTAATGCATGTTATTTGTAATGCGTTACACTACTTGAGTTGTTACATCTAAAAAGGTAATCTGATTACGTAATGCATGTTATTTGTGATGTGTTACACTACTTGAGTTGTTACATCTAAAAAGGTAATCTGATTACGTAGTGTAACGCATTACAAATAACATGCATTACGTAATCAGATTACCTTTTATGTTACGAGTAAAGTAACGCATTACAAGTAGCAATTGATGTCCTATTCAGTGGACATGATAAATCAGAATTTCCCAATCTAAAATCAGTACTTAGAAAATTGATCAATGATATGACTCCTGAGATGTTACTTGATATTACAATTTGTTTACCTGCAAGAGTCTCCTATAGAAGGAATGGATGAATATTCCAAAGCAACTTGGCATTTCTGACTGGCCGTCAGCCATCTTGGTTTGGAGGAAAAAAAATTCACAAACAACAGCTTGCCACTTGGTGGCAATGTATAGGATGATGCACTAATGTCCACTGTAGAGGTTTATGTGCAACTGTGCCATCAAAACCCATGCATATTTTGAATAGGTTTTGTGAAACAACATACTACTATATATGCATGCAAGTGAGTGCATGACAAGCTTAGACCATTTTTAATCAACGAAACCGTGATTAGAGGTGTGTGGTCCAGATTGTTGCGCGGTGCAATCATATCAAACTGAATGTTTTAGATTATGGCTTTCTCAACAAGCTTGAAAGCTGTTATAGAGACTATAGCGAGCAATTTGTGCAATTGCTGGTTGTAAGTTTATATTGAGTGACTCTTTAATGTGCAATTTTTCAGTATATCTCGAGGCTGATATATGCTGTATTGAAGCGTCTGTAGATTTCTTTTGTATTTGATTTTACTTCGGTATAATTAAGCACAGCATGAAGCTGTTTTTAGCTGGATCTAGTTATATCTACTTCAATCCTTTTTTTAATTAAAGTGTGACAGGAAGTGAGATGACGTCAGTGTGGATTATTATGCTGAGAGTGACCATGTTGCTCAATAAAATCTCTCCTAGTCATAACTGCTCTGAAGACTAAAGCTCAGGTATCTATCGTGTCACATCTGTAACTGATGGATAAATCACTCTAATTTTCAGCACAGGAGGAGATGGAGCACTTGTAGATAAATAAATAGAAAAATATATATATAATGCTTAATATGGTGACTGTATGAATGGAAGTCCCCGCTTTCAGTTAGAGAAGCCAATCACCTTAAGATGTAATTTTATTTATTATGTTTTTATATATTATTTTATGCATTGTATTTATATATAATTTACTAATAAGTAAATTAGTCATGGTCAGAATTATTTGCACCCTTGGAAAATATAAACAAAGATGACTGAAAATAAATCTCCTTTGTTTATCCTTTTGATCTTTCATTTAAATAAATTCACAAAAATCGAATTTAACGCTCAATACTGTGACTGAATGTAATTTCCAGTGTTCAGTTATAGAAGAAGCCAATCAGCTTTTAGATGTTAGGGATGTCAATAGTAAACTAGAATGTACATTTCCTGAAGAAAATGTGAGTGGTGCTTGCAGTGGCAAAACTCGGCAATCGGTTAGCATGTTTTTAGCAAAATGCTAAGACAATTAGCATGTTTCTAGCATTATGTTAACATGATTAGCATGTTGCTGTTTTTTGCAAGATCCTAACATGATTAGTTTGAGGAATAACAATAGTGATGCCTTGCCTTTGGCAAGCTAATAAGCAAGCTTTATGATACTCTTGAAAAACTGTGCGCTTGTATGCCAAAATTTGCTGACTGAACTGACTTGCCTTAAAGGGATGGTTCACCCAAAAATTTAAATCCAGTCATCATTTACTCACCCTCAAGTTGTTTCAAACCTAAGTTTCTTTCTTCTATACTGAACACAAAAGAAGATATTTTAAAGAATGTTGGTAATCAAACAGTTGATGGGCACCATTGATTTCCATATAGAAAACATTTTTTTATGGAAGTCAATGGTGCCCCACAACTGTTTAGTTACCGACATTCTTCAAAATATCTCCTTTTGTGCTCAACAGAAGAAAGAAATTAATTGAGGTTTGGAACAACTTGAGGGCAAGAAAATGATGACAGAATTTTTTTGGGGGGGGTGAACTATCCCTTTAAAAGGACCTTGAACATTGTATTATTGAGTAACTTAAGAAACTTTTATGTTTTTGTACTTTTTCAACAGCATGACAGTTTAACTTCAGGCCTTTCCAATTTTCCATTATTATTTTGGATTTATTTGGGTACATTGCTTTTGAGTGGCTGAACTTCAGAGAGTTTAGTGTAGAATTTGCATGTATTTCTTTGAAGACCGTTTGATGTTGTTTTGCTGGATTAAATGCATGTCAGTGTTTGCAATATAATTCAATTTTAATTGCCACTGGATTTGTGTTTAGGTGAAGTCTAGACATCAAATGATCAATATGCATGATATTTGGCTGTGTTTGATGGTTACATAATCGCCGTAATGAAAATGTAATTATGGTGGTAGTTTTGTCAGATTTTTATTCAGTGGAGTTGTATGATCTAACAATGAACTTACTTCAACTTCATGACACTCACATATGCAGTCTGTGAGATAATTTGACGTTTAATTGATAATAGGGCCATTATTTTCATTACAAGCAGAATCAAATTTTAAAATAATCTTGAATTACGTGACAGGCAGTATGTGGATGATATTATTCAAAGAGGAAGAAGAAAAGGTAAAAGCAGAGGTAATTAGACGGACAAACAGAAAGCGTATCCTTACATGATATTTAATAGCCTTGATCCATTGCATAAGCAGAAAGCAATGCTTAGAAGAGCTATAACAATGAAAAAAATCTGTTATTCTGGAATATCAAACAAAATTTTAACTGTACTGTGGTTAGACTCAGAATTCAATAAGTAATGATCATTATTAACTATTTTGTAGAACACTAACACTAACATATTTTTATTTTATATTTTATTCAAAGGGATAGTTCACCCGAAAATGAATATTCTGTCATCATTTACTCACCCTCATGTCTGTATGGTTTTCTTTCTTTTTAAACACAAAATAAAATATTTTGAAGAACAATGGGGTCCAAACAACTATCTTCAGGTTTGAGACCACATGAGGATGAGTAAATGATGCAAGACTTTTTAATTTTGGGTAAATTATCCCTTTTTTCAGTTTAACTTGACCAAAACAAAGAAGAAGAAAAAAACAGGCCTATATCGCTGACAGTGCCCTTCTTTCAGTCTATTCGGAGCCTTTGAGAACATCTCTGGGGTGTTCACTAAAATGTAATTTGATAATGCACTTGGTGTTTTTCCTAGGTTCAAGGTGACATTGCATTTGATGAATTATATTTAATATTTTATATGTGTTTCTTCTGCTGAGCTTGCCAGTATACAAACATAGTGGTCACTCTTTAAAATATTATTTTGTCCTTCCATTCGTTTGCCACAATGTCGATTTGATTAGCTGAGAATTTTGCAAGGATGTTTTGTACTTGGCAGCAGCAGCGGTTTCTGAAATGTAACTTCAAGTGGTATTAAAAATGTGCAGGGAATAATTAGTTTAAACAGATCAATTAGACATCTGTGCAACATTATGCAGTTTCAAAATGTTTTAGATTTTCAGAAACCCAATGCATACTAATGAATTAAACTGATGAGTCTTTCGTTAGCCATTATATTTATTTTATTCAGAAGAGGCTTTAAAATGGACGTTTAGATATAATTTTGTGTTTTGTTAAACCCTGAATAATAACACAAATGCAACATAACGAATAGCTACACATATAATAGTGATAATATGGATACTAAAACGTTTGAATGATTCAGCAATAGTACACACTCAAGTATATCAAGAATAATGGCAAGCATTTACCAGACTGAGAGAATAATTACAGCACAATTAAACACACTGAACAATTTATACATGTTTGTTTTCAGGCTGAAAAGAGCTTTAAATTATATATCCTTGAACACTTCAGAACACTCGTCTTGAAACCATCTCAGTGTGTAGAGACAAGATTCAAACCCATTTGTGTAACTGTAACATATCATAAACCTTCCATTTATGAGACTTTGAAAAATTCAATCCTCTGCATCTAAAACTGTAAAAAAAAAGTTTCTGCCTTAAATTAAGTACAATGAACTTGGATTTTTAAGTCATTTCAACTTAAATTACATGACTTTAAAAATGAGTTGAATATTGTATAACTATATTGTATTACATTAAAGCAAAGTAAAAACATGTTGTCATTACTTATTGATCTTTTTACAGTGTGGATGCTGTCTTACTGATTTTCTGCAAACATCTGTTTCAACTGTCACTAAAATATCACTTAGCCTATTCATTGACACTGGACCGCAAACCTGACTAACCATTGAAACAGACATAAAGAGACAATTTCCCACACTAACACCATCAAGATATTATATTCAAAACCTATAACACAACATATTAATTGAAAATAATTGAAAACAGTCAATTGTGATAAAGAAAATATGCAACTTCACATTTGCACATTTGTTGAGAAACCATGAATAAACCCATGTGGTCAGCTCACAAATACAATCATATGCTGTCTACCAATTTATGAAGAGAGTAAATTAAAAAGGTGAAATATTCATTCGTCAGATGTAAGAAGTTTTTGTACACATTTTTTTTTATAGGTACATTCATTTATAGTCATCTAAATAAGTTATAGTCAAAATAGTCTTTATTGTATGTAAATAAATAAATATATATATATAATATATTTGATGTTAAATGTTTTACTTTGTTCTATCATAGTTTAATAAGAAGAGTAAAGTCATTCAATATAGGTATTCACCTTGGTTTATTCCACCTAAAGTCTACACAGTACACAGTGTGGCGCGTTGGCGATAGCATGCATTTGGGGCGGGACAATCTGTTTTAAGCGACCAATGGCAATCAAGGGGAGTGTTTAAGAAACGTCAATTATAATATAAAAACAATTATTATTTTTGCATTTCCTTTTGGTTGCGCTAATGGCACATAATTACAATTTAGCCCAACTAAAAAAATAAAACATTAAGAAATATATGTAATAATGTCTCCTATATCTTTTTATTCATGCATTCCTATGGTTCATCCGAAATGTGCTTATTTACAATAAACTTCCATAAAAGGAGCACATTCATACAACTTAAGTCTAAATATATTTCAGTGTGACATTGTCAGATGGCCAATGACTTACACAGAGTTTATCCCCCCCCCCCCCCCCCCCCCCCACACACACACACACACACCCCACACCCCACACACACACAATATTTATATACAGTGGGACACTAAACTAAGTTAACTCTCATTGAATATTCTTGAAACAACTGAAACTGCAGTTTCAGCATTTTTTCCCCAGGGGTCTGGAGAGGAAGAAGGCCACTCATTAATCACAATGGCAATCCCTAAAGATGTTTTCAGATCAATATGTATTCAATTTACCCTGTATCACATATGGAATAGCCTACACTGCCATTTTAATTTAGAATCATGACTTTAGCCAATAATGCAACCATGCAACTTAATTTCAGTTTCCAGGGAACTGTTTGGCAAGTGAATGAGACGGGAAGATGAATTCGACTGTATCGAGCATGACTTTTTTTATTTTAATAAAGATAAAATGAAACTTTCAAAGTGCTGTCCCTGCAGTTTGTGTAGTTACGGCAGATCGCTAGCACTCAGTGCTGTGTGTAGCTGTTGTGGGTTTATCAGGCCTGACTGAAAGTCTCCTTACTAAAGTCACAGTTCTCCGGATACAGAAGCTTCTTATCAGGGAACAGCTCGTCTGTCGGTGTCAAATCGTCTATCTCGGTTGAAAAATGCCCAGTGCTTCCCACCGTTGACGTTTCCTTGGCAACACTGTAGGTTAGTGCCACACTATAAGCTGCCTTGTTCACCAGAGCGGTGCGTCCGCAGCGGCAGAGCCTTTTGAAGGCAGCGCGGAACTTTTGAGACATAGCGTTGTAGATAAGAGGGTTGATGGCGCTGTTGAGGTAGACACATGTGCGGCAGAACAGCAGAAACCAGGTGTCCAGGTAGGCTTCTTGCAGGAAAGAGTTCACCACCACCAGAGTGCGGTACGGCATCCAAAGCACAGCGAACAGAATAACCACCACTGCCAGCATTTTTGTAACCTTTAATGAAGAAATCACAATAACCATGTTACGAATAATGTATTGCAATTCAGTGTAATACGTAATGTTTGTTATCCGTGTGTGTGTGTGTGTGTACAGGTTTATATTACATTGTGGGAACCAAATGTCCCCACAAAGCAAAACCTGCAGATCACATTGTGGGGACCAGCGCAGTGGTCCCCGCGAGGAAAATGGGTTAATAAACATACAATTATTATTATTTTTTTTGAAAATGTAAAAATGCAGAAAGTTTTCTGTGATTGGGTAGGTTTGGGTTAGGGAATAGATAATACAGTTTGTACAGTATAAAAATCAGTACGGCAATGGAGAGTCCCCACAAAGATAGCGAACCAGACGTGTGAGTGCGCGCGCGTGTGTGTTTTGTGTGCATCTGCTTATATATTTGTCTGTCTGTCAGGATGGATGGATGGATGTTATGTACGCTATAGTCTATAATTTCATCCAACCTGGAAAGAGACATAAAAATACTTTGGCTTGCATAACAAATAAAATGCATAATTTTACTGTTCTAATTGTTTGTTTAAATTCATTAATTCATGAAGAACAAGTAAATATGCTAGTTCTGCACCTGAAACAAGTTTTGTTTTGCTCTATGATTTGTATGGATACATTTATAGCCTTTTGTTGTTTCCAAATATTGAGGTTTTGAACCTTAAAGGCTCACCTGTCTTCTGGATGCTGCGGTTGTACTGGAGCAGCGGCTGGAATTCTTCATTTTGTTCTTTTTGGCTTTGGAGAAGTTGTCATGCCCGTTCTTGTCCGACGGGAGAGGATTAAGAAACAAGATTCTCGCAATGAGGCCGTACAGGACAGTGGCAAGAGTGAGCGGCAGGACAAAAAAGATGCCAAAATCGACAAAATATATGGGTAGATAAAGGTTTCTGGACACTTTGTAAGCGCACGTAATTATAGTCACATCCTTGTAGGAAACCTGTTGGATATCGGACAGGTAAAACCACATTACGCAGTAAAGAGACGTGAAAACCCAAACTCCAAAAATGATCTTCTTCGCGCGCGAGAGCGTGCATAAAAACTGCGCTTTGATTGGGTGACATATAGCGATGTATCGCTCTATAGTGAAGGCTGTTATGGAGCACGAGGATGCGTTGATTCCTAGATACTGGAAGTATGTGATGCACAGGCACCCCGCGTGTCCAAAAATCCATGAACCGAACAAACTGTCCGCTATGCTCGGCAGACCGGCTCCGATCAACACCATCAGGTCTGCGACCGCCAAACTAACCAGATAGCCATTGGTCGGGGTCCGCATATGTTTGGTTGTGAGGACCACCAGGATGACCATCACGTTTCCAACTATCCCGAAAGCGCATATGAGGAAAACCACGAGGACGCTGATCACTTTGTATTCGACACTGCGGTCCGTCCAGGTTTCCAGAGTCTCGTTGAATACTGTGAAGTTCTCCATTCTCAAACAATCTCCCAGGTTCTTTAAAGATCTATTAAAAATAATGTTAATTCCGTTGAGTTGACATAAATGCGGTTCATCCCTCTTAGAACTTTGCTTTCTTGATTTGGCTGTTCAGTTTTTGATTAGTTTTTGTTCATCGGGGGAAAAAAGAGACAAAAAAAATAATTTACATCCATTTAAAATGTTTAATCATAGCTTAAGTCACATTTGTTTTATTCTCCGGTCTCTGTTCTCCTCTAAATGTTGTGGAATAGACTATAGATGTGCTCTCCACTGTTGCAATGTATCAGATGATGGATCTCCTGTGTCTGGTGCTGAATTTAGTCTCGCCTTTGGCTGCGTGATCAGAAAAAGGGGCGTTTTACGCACGCACACAATTCAGTCATATGAAATAGGCATACTTTTTTGAGACTTTTAAACTTATCTTAAGACTCCTTGGTTAATTTTTATGACTTTATGGTCCTATTATTATACTATGTCATTGAAATGCGACACAACACGACAAAAAAGTTTAAGACTGGAGCTTTAAGAATATGAAAGATTCAACGCTATCTCACGACCAATTCGTCCGAATTTGACGATTGATTAAAAGATGGCTAATTCGTACGAATTCGTACGACCTCATTCGTACGAATTTGTACGATTTGTCTAAACCCACGTGATGGGTAGGTTTAGGGGCGGGGTCAGGGGTAGGTCATTCGTACGAATTCATTCGAATTGGGCAACTCGTCAAATATGTACGTTTTAGCAAAAATCGATGGATCAATATGCCTGTCTCATTCATGTTCATTTTTGCGACTTGATTTAGGATGCCATGCTTATTACTCAACTGTGTTGGGTGTAGACCTACAACGTGTGAATTTTATAATTACTTTTTTTAAAGATGGGGTAAGCGTGGTTTACCCTAAGCAAACCATTTTCATGTTTTAATTAAAGGTTTTTAAGTAGAAGATGGATGCATTTTTCTCATTTACCAAAACTCATGGGTCTTTTAAAAAGCATGTTTGCGAACATGCCAACTAATTCCTTTGTTCCCTCTAAATGCATACAAACGTGTATGTTTCTAAAAACAAAAACATTATTTCCTTTTAAAGGACTCTTAAAAATAAAGTTTCTGTATTGGCATCTATGGTTCCATGAAGAACCTTTAACATCAATGGAACCTTCCCATTGTGCAAAAGGTTCTTTATAGAGGAAAAGGTTCTTTAGAATTTTAAAATGCTCTTCGCACTATAAAAATGGGTTCTTTTAAGAACTGGTCACTGAAAGGTTCTTTGGGAAACCAAAAATGGTTATATGAGAATGTTTATTTTTAAGAGTGCACACTTGTTTCTATTTGAATTTACCCCCGGTTTTACAGACAAGTCTTAATGTCCCAGACTAAAATGTATATTTGAGCTGTTTTAACTGAAGCAACTTGCATTGACACATCTTAAAATATGTCAGGGCCATTGTTTTGTCTCAAGAAGCACACCAGTAATGTTTTTTCTAAGGCACGTTTATAAAAGCTACTTAAATGTCCTAATTGAAATAAGGTCTAATTATGGCTTAATCTAAGGCCTGTTTGTGCCATTGTGTTTTGACAGGTTTCTGGGAGGGTTATGTTTAGTGGAAGGGGTCGTGCATGAGATAACAAGAAATAATGAGAAAATATCATTAACCTGATAGAAAAACAAAGGAAGTCTATGAGATATCCACACTAATAGTGAAACACATGTGTGCATGCGTGTTTTGTATGTGTATGTTTGTACCTATTTTTGTGGACACATTTTTTTTTGGGAGTTTGGGGACTATGTCCCCAAACTCCTTTTGGGGACATAGTCAGTAAAAAAAACTGCATGGTATGGGTTCCCTATACGTGTTCTTCTGAGAAAACCCAGATTCTCATGCATCCTGCACATGCATGTGTCCCAATAACTCAGAGTGGAATGAACAGCCTTGATTATGTGCCTAAAACACACGTCCATCTCAATAAATTACACATTACAATAGTTGTGACAATGTACTGTAACACCGTTACATTAACGATTAACCTCTGTGACCTGATAAGTAGAATTTGGCTAAATTCATACTGTAATGTAGTCATATGCCCCGCCACATCACATTGTCCTTGACATTTGATCTATTTCATGAACAAAAACTAGACCTGGAAGAAGGGTTGTTGCTGGGGGGAAAGGTGGGACTGAGTACAGGGGTCCAGAGCTATAGGGGCCCCTGCGATTATCAAGAGGGAACTTCAAAATCAAGTAAATTGTTGTATATACCGTTGTGGTCCGAATTATTGGCACCCCAAATCTGCATGGTTTATTCTTTTGATATTTCATTTAAAAAAAAATCTCAAAAATCTAACTTTTCATTGAAGTAAAATAATTGAAAGTGGGGGGGGAAATCACATTATGAAATAAATGTTTTTCTCCAAAACACATAGGCCACAATTTGTCACACAACGCTCAGGAACAAGCAAAATTGAGGCTTTATTTATACACGGTACGCAGACTCCAAAATAAAAGGTAAAACAAACGCTCAGAAGATACTTAGGAATACCGAAAATACCAGAATAGTCTCTTGTGCACACAATTTTCTGAATTTTTTGTTCAGAAAATACAGGATATTAGATTACGCCTCTCTCCTCTTTACATAGATCATTCTGACCTGGTCCTTACATCCAGTCGTTTTTCAAACTTTCAACCAGTGTCTTCATCCCAATTACTTAACATTATCTCTCAGATGAAATTCACATTCTGTCAATCAGATGTATTGCCTGGACGTCTTTTCAGTGAAGTTTTAGACACAATCTGCCCCATCCTCTTAGCTATAATAAATAGCTCTTTAATAAACGGGGTTTTCCCAGAAAGTTTTAAACACGCTATCGTACAGCCCCTATTGAAAGGACATCACCTTGACCACACTGTGCATAACAACTACCGGCCTATCTCTAAACTGCCTTTTATTTCAAAGATTTTGGAAAAAGCTGCACTGCTACAGTTTACCTCTTATCTGAATACTTTTAATATTTTAGATCCATTTCAATCTGGTTTTAGAGCGCTGCATAGCACTGAGTCAGCACTGCTGAAGGTTACAAACGACATTCTATTGTCTACCGATTCTGGGTCTTCTGTTGTCCTGATACTTTTAGATCTGAGTGCTGCATTTGACACCATTGATCATAATATTTTACTGAGACGACTGGAGTATATTGTTGGAGTGGAGGGCCCTGCTTTACAGTGGTTCGCCTCATATTTGCAGGGGAGGACCTTCTCTGTAAATATTGGGTCATTCACTTCACCCTCTGCGCCGATCCAGTGTGGCGTTCCACAGGGATCCATTCTTGGCCCCCTTTTGTTTTCCCTCTACATGTTACCTTTAGGCTCAATATTCAAAAAATATAACATAAATTATCACTGTTACGCCGACGACCTCCAATTATATCTCCCAATCAAATCAGGAAATGACTTTTCATTAGACAACCTCTTTACATGCCTTAACGAAGTCAAGACCTGGATGACAAATAACTCACTGCAACTGAATGAAAATAAAACCGAAGTGCTTTTACTGGGTCCTGCTGCTACCAACAACTCCATTAAAACACAGTTAGGTCCTTTAAGTAATAACTTACACAATCATGCAAAAAATCTTGGAGTCTTTTTTGACCCTCTTCTCCAATTTGATAAGCACGTAAATGCAGTTGTAAAGAGTAGCTTTTTTCAACTACGATCTATAGCAAAAGTGAAAAACTTTCTATCTAGTAAAGACCTTGAAATTGTGATTCATGCGCTAATTTCCTCTCGATTGGACTACTGCAATTCTCTGTATATTGGCCTACCTCAAACTACACTGTCTCGGTTACAAATGGTTCAAAATTCAGCAGCCAGATTGTTGACAGGAGCTAGGAAAAGGGATCACATCTCCCCTGTTCTTGCCTCATTGCATTGGCTACCAATAAAATTTAGAGTCGATTTTAAGATCCTTATTTTTGCATACAAGGCCCTACATAGTTCGGCACCAGATTATATTTGTGATCTTATTAGGCCATACACAGCCTCTAGGTCACTAAGATCTTGTGATCAGTCACTCTTATCTGTCCCACGCTCTCGGTGTAAATCAAAAGGTGACCGAGCTTTCTCTGTAGTTGCCCCAAAGCTCTGGAACAATTTACCTTTAACTATTAGGACCTCTCCATCTCTGGTTGCTTTTAAATCCAGCTTAAAGACCCATTTTTACTCTCTCGCATTTGAGTAAATTTTAAATAATTTGGTGTTCTACGTTATGTATGTGCTGTTTGTATAAACTGAATGGTTTGATCCTTCATTTTATCTATTTTTTGCCTTTTGTCTACTACTTTTTCTTTTCTCTTTTTATTTTTCTATTTTATTTTTATTATACTGTAAAGCACTTTGGATCAACTACGGTTGTGTTAAACTTGTGCTATATAAATAAACCTTGACTTGACTTGACTTGAAGATTACTCAGGAACCAGGGACCAGAATTGACGAGATCGGACCAGGAGTGTAGGGTGACTGAGGCTTTTATGCAGCGTGAGTGGTGATCATGAGGAGACGAGGTGCAGGTGATAATCAGGGAGAGTGCATGCAGGTGAGGATCCAGGGGAATGCTGGGAAGTGTAGTGTGGGACAGGACCAGGGGAAACCGTGACATTACATCCCCCTCCCGGAAGGCGCGACCTCGCGCCTAAACCAAACTGTGCTCCACGGTGGCATAGCTGGAGGGAGGAGCCATGGGGAAAGACAGCCGGCAGGTCTCATGGTGATGACAGGAAGCGATGACAACGTGGAAGGTGGAGCCCACCGTGCCGCCGGAGACCCGAAGGAGTGACAGGACACAGAAGACCTAGGAGACCACGACAGAGCCGCAGCGACATCCCCCCGAGGTGGAAGCAGGGATCCGGAGGGCTGAGGTTGAGCAGGAGTGACCAAGTGCAGAGGTGGAGCCTGAGGGAGGGTGGAGCAAACCGCAGCCGAAGGGGTGGAGGGTCGGAGAGCACTGAACGACCCGCAAGTCCGCAGCGAAGGTGGTGCGATGTCCGACCCAGGTGGAGCCGAAGTACCGAGGGAGCCCGGTGAAGCCGAATGTCCGATGGTCACTGCAGACATCAAGGGTGGATGGAGCATAGGCGTGGGAGTCAGGGCGACGGGTCGAAGTGGAGTGGAGTGTACAGAGGCTGGAGGCGAAGCCACGGGGTCCTCACGCCCAGGGTGAGATGACCCCCAGCAGTGAAACCACACCACTGAGAGGAGGCAGAGGTGGAACAGAGGGGCTGATGGGGGGAGGCGAAGATTGGGCAGCAAAAATGGTTGGGAACTGGGAAGGAGCTTGAAGGGCCAGACAAACCTCATCCAAACATAAAACAGTATTTTGGAGAGGTGGTGGGAGAGGGAGGCTGGGCGGGAACAGAGAATCCGGGACATGACAGACAGATTCAGAAGACAATGGGGCAAATAAGTCAAACTCTCCAAAACACTGAAAGTTCCTCTGTGCTGGAACCAAAAACTCACTCGATTCACTTGACTTGGCACGTGACTCGGCACTCGGCTCACTTGACTCGGGATTTGACTCACTTGACTCGGGACTTGACTCACTTGACTCGTGAACCGCGGGTTCGGCTGGGCAGACGTTAGTCGCGGGCTCGGAAGACAGAAACTCAGGCATGTCGGTCTCGGCGGGAAGAAGCTCAGGCATGTCGTGAAAAGCAGGCTCGACTTGGAAAAAAAAAAGGGGGGCTCTTGCTGTCGATCCACGCGGTCTGGGTGGTCTTGGTTGTGCACTGTTTCGGCTGGCCAGATGAGATGCGGTGGTTCGGCTGGGCTGGTGAGGGGAGTTGACTCGGAGGAACCGAAGCGAAAGGGTTCTTCGGAAGGGCAGGTGTGGGGAGTGGGTTTGGTGGATCCAAACAGAAACGCCGGTTCGGCAGGGCAGAGACGGAGGATGAACGGAGTGGGGTAGACTTGCGGTGAAGGAAGAGGTGCTGGGAATCGAAGGGCGTGGAGGAAATCCAGTAGAGCGGCGTGGATGGAGTCCTGCATTGTGTGTGGTCCGATCTTCTGTCACACAACGCTCAGGAACAAGTAAAATTAAGGCTTTATTTATACACGGTATGCAGACTCCAAAATAAAAGGTAAAACAAACGCTCAGAAGATACTTAGGAATACCGAAAATACCAGAATAGTGTCTTGAAGATTACTCAGGAACCAGGGACCAGAATTGACGAGATCGGACCAGGAGTGTAGGGTGACTGAGGCTTTTATGCAGCGTGAGTGGTGATCATGAGGAGACGAGGTGCAGGTGATAATCAGGGAGAGTGCATGCAGGTGAGGATCCAGGGGAATGCTGGGAAGTGTAGTGTGGGACAGGACCAGGGGAAACCGTGACACAATTATTGGCAGATCTAGAATTTTTTTATGAGTAAAATATCTCTGAAGTATATTCCCATTAATATTTACATTTTTTAGCACACCAGGGTGACTAGGAACATGAAATTGTTTAGCCATGACTTCTTGTTTCATGACTTCAGGAGTTTAAATATGAGGAAACACAAAGGCCAAATTCTCTTAATCATCCATCACAATGAGTAAAACTAAATAATATAGTTCTGATGTGCAGCAAAAGATTGTTGAGCTTCACAAAATACAAAGTGTTGTAAGAAAATGGCTAAAGCATTGAAAATGCATGGGTTACACTTTTCCATAATGTAATGATAAAAATTAAACTTTCATATATTTTAGATTCATTGCACACCAACTGAAATATTTCAGGTCTTTTATTGTTTTAATACTGATGATTTTGGCATACAGCTCATGAAAACCCAAAATTCCTGTCTCAAAAAATTAGCATATTTCATCCGACCAATAAAAGAAGTGTTTTTAATAAAAAAAAAAAAGGCCAACCTTCAAATAATTATGTTCAGTTATGCACTCAATAGTCAATACTTGGTCGGGAATCCTTTTGCAGAAATGACTGCTTCAATGCGGCGTGGCATGGAGGCAATCAGCCTGTGGCACTGCTGAGGTGTTATGGAGGCCCAGGATGCTTCGATAGCGGCCTTAAGCTCATCCAGAGTGTTGGGTCTTGCGTCTCTCAACTTTCTCTTCACAATATCCCACATATTCTCTATGGGGTTCAGGTCAGGAGAGTTGGCAGGCCAATTGAGCACAGTAATACCATGGTCAGTAAACCATTTACCAGTGGTTTTGGCACTGTGAGCAGGTGCCAGGTCGTGCTGAAAAATGAAATCTTCATCTCCATAAAGCTTTTCAGCAGATGGAAGCATGAAGTGCTCCAAAATCTCCTGACAGCTAGCTGCATTGACCCTGCCCTTGATAAAACACAGTGCACCAACACCAACAGCTGACATGGCATCCCAGACCATCACTGACTGTGGGTACTTGACACTGGACTTCAGGCATTTTGGCATTTCCTTCTCCCCAGTCTTCCTCCAGACTCTGGCACCTTGATTTCCGAATGACATGCAAAACTGAGCAACAGTCCAGTGCTGCTTCTCTGTAGCCCAGGTCAGGCGCTTCTGCCGCTGTTTCTGGTTCAAAAGTGGCTTGACCTGGGGAATGCGGCACCTGTAGCCCATTTCCTGCACACGCCTGTGCACGGTGGCTCTGGATGTTTCTACTCCAGACTCAGTCCACTGCTTCCGCAGGTCCCCCAAGGTCTGGAATCGGTCCTTCTCCACAATCTTCCTCAGGGTCCGGTCACCTCTTCTCGTTGTCCAGCGTTTTTTGCTACACTTTTTCCTTCCCACAGACTTCCCACTGAGGTGCCTTGATACAGCACTCTGGGAACAGCCTATTTGTTCAGAAATTTCTTTCTGTCTTACCCTCTTGCTTGAGGGTGTCAATGATGGCCTTCTGGACAGCAGTCAGGTCGGCAGTCTTACCCATGATTGCGGTTTTGAGTAATGAAACAGGCTGGGAGTTTTTAAAAGTCTCAGGAATCTTTTGCAGGTGTTTAGAGTTAATTAGTTGATTCAGATGATTAGGTTAATAGCTCGTTTAGAGACCCTTTTCATGATATGCTAATTTTTTGAGACAGGAATTTTGGGTTTTCATGAGCTGTATGCCAAAATCATCAGTATTAAAACAATAAAAGACCTGAAATATTTCAGTTGGTGTGCAATGAATCTAAAATATATGAAAGTTTAATTTTTATCATTACATTATGGAAAATAATGAACTTTATCACAATATGCTAATTTTTTGAGAAGGACCTGTATATATATATATATATATATATATATATAATATTCTGGGGACAAAAACGGCAGCCATTCTGTGAAACAGCTCTTGTGCTTTGCTATTGCTGTGATTTAATGTGCCCTCATGGGGGTAAACACATCATCAGAGAAGAGAAAAGATGTCACTGCAAGAGGGAGGGGGAGTTATTTTGAATAAAGATTATAAGGAACATGAAATAAAAATATAAATAAAATAATGTTGTGCACAGATAAATTATTTTAATAAAGTCTGCACTTTTCCATTAAAAAATGTCCATTTTGATTTAATGGTGACTTTAAGCTTTTGATTATTCTTCTCTCAGCTTCTGTTTGATGAAGTTTAATTAATGTGTCCATAAATTGTAAGAGAGAACGGTTACATTTAATGTGAAAGGACTGAGGCAACTGCCTTTATTTTTCATTGATCAAAAGGCATTCACATGAAATGTAAAATCGTACAACAAACCAGGACATTGTGACAAAAAGTCCTGTTTAGGAGAAATGCTCAATGCAAAACGGCTCCTCAAAACCAATTTCCATTTTCATAGGCTCTGTTAGAAAAGAAATAGCTTGTGCTATTACCAGAGATATTTGAACCAGGAAGTGTTTTTAGGTGACGCATGAATGACAGTGTTAAAGGGATAATTCACCCAAAAAGGAAAATTCTTTCAGTAATTACTCACCCTCATGTTGTTCCAACCCCGTAAGACCTTCGTTCATCTTCGGAACACAAATAAAGATATTTTTGATTAAATCTGAGAGCTGTCTCACTCCTCCATAGGCTTCTAAGGGATTGAAACTTGCCGGCCCAGAAAAGTTAAAGACATCGTTCAAATAGTCCAAGTGACTACAGTGGCTCAACCTTAAGTTTATCAAGCGACGAGAATACTTTTTGTGCGCAAAAAACAAACAAAAATAACGACTTTATTCAACTATTCATTTCCTTCTCTGTGGGCCTCGAGTGAGTTCACAGAGTGTAACAGCGCAGCGCTTCTGGTTGTATGTCACACGTATCACACACATGACCAGTGTTGGCCAATAGTGAGCCTACGTGTGACGTACAACACAGAAGCGCTGCGCAGTTACACTACGTGAACTGTCCCTTTAATGCTTGAAACTTCTCTCAGCGATAGCATGTCTTCAATTGCGCCCTTGAAATTTAGGAACATCACTTCTTTGAATTATTACCAGAGGCATGTGAGGGCAAGTCTACATGACAAATGTGTCAAATAAAGTATCAATTCAGAGGTTGTGCATTATGTTCTTTTATACTTTCTGCATTGTTGTTTTGGTCCCGCATTGCATCATCTCCAAGAGAACAAACAGTTAAAAAACAATAAATTAGCAATATAAAATAACAATATTAGCTTATGTAACATGTCGTGACATGCCCGTGACAATTCTTTTTTTCTATTCTTTTAATTTATTAATTTTTTGCTCAGTAACATTTGGCAGCTATTTTAACAGGCTTGTAAGATTTCTTTAATTCCTTGTAAGAGTAATTGACTCATGTGGGACCGCACAGTTGCTCCATTATGAACATGAGAACAGCTCTCCTCCTCACCAACTGTGGTTATGGCATACAGACAGAAGAGACCTTATCGTGCCAAGTCACTTCAGCATTTATTTAGGGGTCTGTTTCCAAGGGAAACAGACAGAGGTGTTCACAACCTAATTAGCTGGTGGAGTGGCACCACTGGGACAATGCCACGGTTAATATCAAAATTGATTGATCCAGATTTTTAGATCTTTAATTTAAAACAAGAACACCTTCAGATGCGTGACATTTTTAAATTATCTTTACCATAATAGACTGACAAATAATATGCTGTTTAAAACTACTCTTGTAGAATGCGTGAAATGAAGACGACTTAAAATGCAAATGATGTTTAGTGGCTGGCAAAGCAGTCTAATGCATGTGGAAATGTGTCTCCACTTTTGTGCTTTGCTGTCACCTTGTGTCAAAGGAAGGAACTGCACATGATGAGACTGACATCCACTGGAAATGCTTTCAATTTAAAGGGGACTTTATGCTTTTTTTTTACATTTTCATCTTTCTTGTGTGATGTTGCTGTTTGAGCATGAAACAAGTCTGCAAAGTTACAAAGCAGAAAGTCACTCCAAATTTAGTCATTCTCTATATCAGTAAGCATTGTTTCTGAACTCTCTCAAACTCCTCGATTAGTCTTGAGTGTTTTCTTCCGGGAAGGTACAAGTCAAAATATAGCTGCGAGCAGCGATTACGGGCCCAAGCCGGTGGCACCGCAACCCCGGTTCCTTTAGTTACCTAAAGGCACCGGGACGGCGGTGCCGCCGGCTTTGGCCCTTCATCGCTGCTCGCAGCTATATTTATATATATATATATATATATATATATATATATATATATATATAAATTATATATATATATAAAAAAAAAATATATATATATATATATATATATATCACTTGCCTTACCGGATTAGAACAATGAAAACAATAAAAAAATAACTAGGGAATCACTAAACCGAGAGAATTAATCTGTTTTGATGATACACTCAAAATATTACACAAGCAATTCTTTAAATTTAATGATATTCAGAACAGAACAAGAATAAAAAAAAACTATAATTAAGAAATAACCGAAATAATTGAAAGCGAAAGTGAAAGTAGGTGGTGTTTGGCTCACGTAACTCTCTCATTAGAATCAAACTGTTTCAACATTTGCGATGTATTTGGATGCTAAACTATTCTTCATTATGGGCTTTGTACTTCACTCAGGTTTCAATATGTGTGTGTGTGTGTGTGTGTGTGTGTGTGTGTGTGTGTGTGTGTGTGTGTGTGTGTGTGTGTGTGTGTGTGTGTGTGTGTGTGTGTGTGTGTGTGTGTGTGTGTGTGTGTGTGTCTGTGTGTGTGTGTGGGTGAGGTGCGGGTGCGGGTGCGGGTGCGATTGAACTGTTACACATAAAAACATACTCCGTCATTTTGTTCATAGAGGACATCATTCAAACTGCAAAGTGTTTACTTATATTTGTGTACACTCGCAATAAAACACAACAAAGTGCTTTTGTCAAACTATAAACTCTTGTCAAACTGTAACCTACAACTGTCACCCAACTAAAATCACACGCACACACTGTCTAAAAGCAAAAAATATTTATCCAACCCCATTTAAAACAGTCTGTGGGAGCCATCTTTTGGACATTCACCATATCGCATTGATTTTCATTTATTGTCCTCAGAGCCCTAATCTGTTTATTTTTCAATTACACATTCTACATTGATTAAAAAAGAAAATTCTAATGTGTTTTTATTTTATACAGGAATAAGTTATTTATAATTCAGATGAGAATAAAGTTAGTGTTAGTTCAAATTTTAAGGAAAACAAATATATTGATCTGAAATATAGCACATTCATCTCAGGTTAAATTACCAAACATACAATCTTAATTTAATTTAAAGCAAACGATACATTTAAAATATATGGGTTGTATGCATATTTTGGAATTTAAAAAAAAGATATATATCCAAAAAGACAAGGCCTTAAACTTGAACAAGGGTTAAACTCTTGTCGCTGTAAGAGACACAATGATTCAGCATTTTGAACGAATCGATTGACTCAAAGATTCAATGACCAATCCATAAACATGTATTGTCTCATTCATGAATGACTCAGTCGTTCGAACGAATCATTTGAACGAATGAATCAATGACTCACTCATTAAGACGGTCGCCTGGCGACACCTAATGACGGTTTAGTGTTATGTTTAAAAGTATCATTCTTTCCAACTCATATTTAAAACAATCTCACATTATTTAATGCATTGTTATTTTTCAGTGTAAACGATTTAATTTGATCACCCCTACCTAGAGTAACAGCCATATAGTGTCTTATTATTCTAAATAATTGAATTTATTGATCAAATTTACAAATTAAAAATGAAAGATGAAGCATACATTTAATAAGACTAGACTAGGGGTGCCCAGCAGATATTACAATTGGCAGATTTAAATATACCATGGCCCCCCACCGTCAATTTGGTGTGTGTATAATAAAATCATTTAGTCACTACAATTAAAACTTGAACGTATTTGCTTACTAAATTGTGAGCAGAACGAAAGTTGCAGCAAAGATCAGCAACAGGAGTCAAAATTCATTAATCACGAGAGTGAAGAGCTGACTGGAAAAATTATGACGGAATATTTTGTGTAAAAGCGCCTATATAAGCGAATCTGTCATTTACTCTTTTGTTGTTGTCTTTTCCCTGAAAACCGGAAGCAATCGGTCCCCGATATGGCGCTAATTTTAGTGACACTAAAAAGTATGCGGCTGCACTGGAATTCATAACGGTGCGCGTCCATGGCGACGAGCGAGCAAAACAGAGCGAATGTTTTTTCATTTCTACTTCCATAGAAATTCATTCGAGCGCACTGTGAGCGCCACCACTATAAATGTCCGTGCGGACGTCCTTACTTTACTTTCACTTTTAACTTAGCGATTTAACACGTTTTACACGTCAAATAACCGGTGAGAAAATATTCTCGGAGTCACATAGGCTACCTAATATATTTAAATACAATAGGCCTACCTGATTTTGAACACAAGAGGGCAGTATAGCCCTATGTATTATTTGATATATTTATTTTTTTAACTGAATAGTGCATCCTGGCTGTTTTTAAACTTGTACATTACTCTTAAATTGAAAACAAGAATAAAATGGGTTTAGTTGTGATATTTGTATAATTTTATCTAGAAATAAATGGTGTATAATTAAATTTTTAGAAGATATGAGGCTTTTAGTGTTTATTTTTTTTTTACATGATTTTAATCCCTCGCCATAGCAAAACAATTAGAGATATTCAATAGATATTCACAATTATGCTTCTTTAATGTATTTTCATCATGTTGAAAAAGTTTGGTGGGAATAAAATAAACCACTTAAGAGGAGTGGGTAAAAATGTAGAGCCTGGTTTTGCAAAACATCCACATTAAGACAAAAATAGCCCACTTCCTGTTGGGCTGGCTTAAAGTTGTTTGGCCCGATGAGATCTATATACCGAGTTTCATAATATTACATGCAAGTGTGTTTGATTTATGGACCAAATTTTCTGACGAAGTTTATGGACCAAGTTAATTTAATTAATAAACTAATTATATAAAACTATTTTCAATGCACTACAATTCAACTGGTTATATGCCTTTACTTATTAATACAACTTATTTAAAAAATACAAGGCGTAAGACATTTATTTTCTTTTTTAATGCAGGCCAAACAACACAGCAGTCAAATGGTTAATCTAGCCCCCCTCCCCCTCCCCACACTCACAGACACACACACACACAGAGACGTAGGCTCAGAGAGAGAGAGAGACATAAAATGACAATTTTCAAACCAAAATATCTGACTTCCTGTTGGTTGGAGCTATTGAGTGTAAATTAGAAACTTGTCTGGCTGGAGGAGAACAATACACATACCGATTTTTATTACTGTAGATAAAATTAATCCCCCCACTTTTGACAAAAGGTGGCGCTACTGAGCCCTCAACACGCCCGTTTCTGAAACTTTGCACATGTCTACTGGCTAATAAATGAGATGTGTCTGTCGAGTTTCATGCAATTTTAAGCAATTTCAGGCATGCTAAGAGTCTCAAAAGCATAAAAAAAGAATATTAAAGTTTGATGCGTTGCCACGACAACAGTATCTAAGATATCAAGAATCCATTCACAGGTCTACATCTGCCGTGTGTTTACATTATAGTAGTGAAGTTTGAAGCAAATCGGGTAAAAATAAGAGGGTGATTTTAAAGCATTTAGGAAGTGACACACTTCCTTCTGCCAGTTGGTGGCGCTATAACTTTGACTCACAATAGTCACATCCATGTGATCGGGCTCTTACAACGAACACACTGGTGAAGTTTCATCAAGATCAGTTAATGTATGCAGTAGTTATGACACACTTCCTGTTTCACGTTTCTCGCCATAATTTTGTTTCCTCGCCACGGCCAAACCGTTCGAGATATCAAAAATCCCCTCGCAAACTTTCATCCTCAATGTCTTGACTTCATGCTGACCGAGTTTCGTGCCGTTTGTTTGAATTCTCTAGGAGGAGTATTTCACATTCCATTGCGTGTGTTTTACCAACAACCCTAAATAGCCGACTTCCTGTTGGGCTGGGGTAAAAAGTAAGAGTGTGAAGTATATATGAAACGAGGAGATCTACATGTGTACCGAGTTTCATATTATTACATGCAAGCGTGTTTGATTTATGGACCATGTTTTCGGACCCCGTTCCAGGGGGCGCTGTCGAGCCCCCCTGCCACGCCCGGGTACCATCTTCAGCCCGGCCCTGATGGCCGCGGGTTCTGACCAGTGTGCAAAGTTTCAGGAGTTTTTGAGCATGTTAAGGCCTCCAAAAGTGTCCAAAAGGTAGCAGAAAAATAATAAGAATAATAATAAATATAAATATAGCTGCGAGCAGCGATTACGGGCCCAAGCCGGTGGCACCGCAACCCCGGTGCCTTTAGTTACCTAAAGGCACCGGAGTGGCGGTGCCGCCGGCTTTGGCCCTTCATCGCTGCTCGCAGCTATATTTATATATATATATATAAATAAAAGAAGCCGGCGGCACCGCCACCCCGGTGCCTTTACGGTTATTTTACACGTCGTGCAAAAACGTAACCCCTCTTTGACTCTCGAAAAGAAGTGTGCTGTAGAGCTTGCATCAGTGTGGGCTCTGCAAAAGTGCGCATCGAGGGCACGTATCAACCACAATGCATGAGCAACCTTCTGAATCCTAAAATGAAAAATGAGACACCCTACAGACGGTCTCATGGATTTAACGGACACATGAAATAAGCACACAAGACTGAAAATCTGCCGAACGGCTCTGGTAGTTCTGCTTCAGCACTGATGATGTTGTAGGAAAAGTGCACTCTAGTTGGTCTGGATTATTCTGGATTTTTTATTTTATAAAGAAATAAATTATTTATAATTCAGATGAGAATAAAGTTAGTGTTGATTAAAATGAAGGAAAACATTGATTATATTGATCTCAAATATAGCACATTAATTTTAAATTCATTTAGGTTCAATTACCAAACATACAATCTTAATTTAATTTAAAGCAAACAATACACTTAAAAGATATGGGTTATATGAATATTTAAAAAAAAAAAAAAAAAAATATATATATATATATATATATATATACACACACACACACAGACACACACACACACACACATAGTTTAAAAGCAAAAGATCTCTCTCTCTATCTCTCACTCTCTCTCACACACACACACAGTTCGACCGCGCCCGCGAGTCTCTCTCTCTCTCTCTCTCTCTCACACATACACACACACACACACACACACACACACACACTCCAGCATTGCAATGTTGACATCGCAGCCTGTTCATTATGCTGCGTTCACACCAAACGTGAATAGAGCGAAATTTATCGCTATTTAGACTGAATAGATGATGAAGGAATATTTTGTGTAAAAGCGCCTAAGCCAATCTGTTATTATACTCTTTTGTTGAAGTGTTTTCCATGAAGAATAATAGGCTATTAAACTCACAATTCAAGCAATCGGCCCCAGAAAAGGCGCTAATTTTGAAATGAAACTAACGGCTGCACGGTCATTCACAACGGTGCGCGTCCACGGCGATGAGCGAGCAGAACAGAGCGAACGTTTTTTAGTTCATTCCTACTTCCATAGGAATTCCCTCAAGCGCTCTGCAAGGGCAACCCTTATCAATGTCCGTGTGGACGTCCGTATTTAAAAGCTCTCGGTCCTCAGTCACATGCTTGCCAAATATATGTATAAATATCATTTTGGACACAAGATGGCAGTATGGCCCTATGTATAATTTTGTGTTTAAACTAACTATCACTCGAAGAGCCCCTCCCCCCCTCCCCACACAGACACACACACACACACACACACAGTTCGCCCGCGCCTCTCTCTCGCGCACACACACACACACACACACACACACATACTCCAGCATTGCAATCTTGAGATCGCAGCTTGTTCATTATGCTGCGTTCACACCAAACTTTTATACTCTTTTGTTGTTGTGGTTTCCATGAAGAATAATAGGCTATTGAACTCACAATTCAAGCAATCGGCCCCAGAAAAGGCGCTAATTTTAAAATGAAACTAACGGCTGCACGGGCATTCATAGTTGCGCCGCGCGCGTCCACGGCGATGAGCGAGCAGAACTTTAGTTAATTCCTACTTCCATAGGAATTCCCTCGAGCGCTCTGCACGTGGCCATTATCAATGTCCCGTATTTAAAAGCTCTCGGTCCTCAGTCACATACCAAATATATGTATAATGTATATATAAATATAATTTTGGACACAAGAGGGCAGTATGGCCCTATGTATAATTTTGTGTTTAAACTAAACTATCACACGAAGAGCCCCTCCCCCCCTCCCCACACAGACACAGACACAGACACAGACACAGACACAGACACACACACACAAATGGCAGGGTGCATTCTCTCTGTCAGAGGGAGAGGGAGAGAAAATTCTCAGAAACATCCACATTCAAACTAAAATATCTGACTTCCTCTTGGTCTGAGCTAATGACAGTTAATTAGAAAGTTGTCCGGCTTGATCTGAACAATATGCGTACCGAGTTTTATGATTGTAGGTAAAACTATAAAACTAACACCCCCACTTTTGTCAAAAGGTGGCGCTACTGAGTCCCTGCACCATGCCCGTTTCTGAAACTTTGCACATGTCTACTGGCTAATAAATCTGATCTGTCTGTCGAGTTTCATGCAATTTCAAGCAATTTCAGGCATGCTAAGTCTCAAAAGCATAAAAAAAGAATATTAAAATTTGATGTGTTGCCATGGCAACAGTATCTAAGATATCAAGAATCTATTCACAGGTCTACATCTGGCGTGTGTTTACATTATAGTAGTGAAGTTTGAAGCAAATCGGGTAAAAATAAGAGGGTGATTTCAAAGCATTTTGAAAGTGACACACTTCCTGCTGCCAGTTGGTGGCGCTATAACTTTGACTCACAATAGTCACATCCATGTGATCGGCCTCTTACAGCGAACACACTGCTGAAGTTTCATCAAGATCAGTTAATGTATGAAGAAGTTATAACACACTTCCTGTTTCCATTATTCGCCATAAATTTGTTTCCTCGCCACGGCCACACCGTTCGAGATATCAAAAATCCGTTCGCAATTTGGGATCCTCAATGTCTTAACTTCATGCACACCGAGTTTGGAGACGAACGGCGGAATTCCCTAGGAGAAGTGTTTCAAATTCCTGAGCATGCGTTTCCAAACAACCCTAAATAGCCGACTTCCTGTTGGGCTGGCGTAAAAAGTAAGAGCATGAAGGATATATGAACCGATGAGATCTATATGTGTACCAAGTTTCAAATTATTACATGAAAGCGTGTTTGATTTATAGACCCAGTTTTCGGACCGCGTTCCAGGGGGCGCTGTCGAGCCCCCCTGCCACGCCCGGGTACCATCTTCAGCCCGGCCCTGATGGCCGCGGGTTCTGACCCGTGTGCAAAGTTTCAAGAGTTTTCAAGCACGTTAAGGGCCCCAAAAGTGCCCGAAAGGTTGATAGAAAAAGAATAATAATAATAAATATAGCTGCGAGCAGCGATTACGGGCCCAAGCCGGTGGCACCGCAACCCCGCCGGCTTTGGCCCTTCATCGCTGCTCGCAGCTATATTTATATATATCATAGTAGTGAAGTTTGAAGCAATCAGGTGATTTCAAAGCTTTTTGAAAGTGACAGACTTCCTGCTGCCAGTTGGTGGCGCTATAACCGGGGTGGCGGTGCCGCCGGCTTTGGCCCTTTCATCGCTGCTCGCAGCTATATTTATATATATATATATACACACACACACACACACATATATATATATATATATATATATATACATAAATATATATATATTGTTTTTTTAAGAGACAAGACAGAATATTACTTGCCTGATCTGATTAGAAAAATAGTGTTTGTGTGTGTGTGTGTGTGGCGTAATTGAACAATGTAGACATAAAGACATACTCCGTCCTTTTGTTCATACAGGACATTATTCAAACTGCAAAGTGTTTACTTATATTTGTGTACACTCGCAATAAAACACAACATTGTGCTTTTGTCAAACTATAAACTCTTGTCAAACTGTAAACTACAACTGTCACCCAACCAAAATCTCTTACACACACACACACACACACACAGTTTAAAAGCAAAAAATATCAAACAATCCTATTTAAAAACAGTCTGTGGGAGCCATCTTTTGGACATTCATCATATCGCATTGGTTTTCATTTCTTGTCATCAAACAGAGCCCTAATCTGTTTATTTTTTCAGTTACACATTCTACATTGATTAAAAAAGAAAAATCAAAGGTGTTTTTATTTTATACAGAAATAAATAATCTATCATTCAGATGAGAATAAAGTTAGTGTTAGTTCAAATTTTAAGGAAAACAAATATATGATCTGAAATATAGCACATTCATGTAAAATTCATTTAGGTTCGATTACCAAACATACAATCTTAATGTAATTTAAAGCAAACAATACATTTAAAATATATGGGTTGTATGACTATTTTTTAATATAAAAAGATATATATCCAAAAAGACAAGGCCTAAAGTTTAACAAGGGTTAAACTCTTATCACTGTAACAGACACAATCACACACACAATCACACACACACACACACACACACAAGTCAAATCACTTACATTTTAGATGCAATATTGACTTTTTTTCTGTTTCAGCAGCGAAAATAGTTAAACAAAGATCACAGCAGAACCATCGCGCATCTCACAGCAACGCGTTCTCATTACTGAATGATTCAGCATTTTGAACGAATCGGTTGACTCAAAGATTCAATGACCAATCAATCCATAAACATCTATCTCATTCATGAATGACTCAGTCGTTCAAACGAATGAATCAATGACTCGCTCATTAAGACGGTCGCCTGGCGACACCTAATGACGGTTTAGTGTTATGTTTAAAAGTATCATTCTTTCCAACGATTGTTAATTAACTCATATTTGAAACATAAGCTATATTTATATATATACATACATATACACACACATACACAAAAATAAAATAAAAACACATTTGAAACGTGTTTGCTTACTAAATTGTGAGCTGAACGAAAGTTGCAGCAAATATCAGCAACAGGAGTCAAATTTCATTAATCACGAGAGTGAAGAGCTGACTGAAAAGATGATGACGGAATAGGCTATTTTATGTAAAAACGCCTATTTAAGCGAATCTGTCATTGTACTCTTTTATTGTTGTGTTTTCCGTGAAAAATAATAGACTATTGAACTCACAATTCAAGCAATCGGCCCCCGAAATTGCACTAATTTTAGTGACACTAAAAAGTATGCGGCTGCACTGGCATTCATAATGGTGCGCGTCCATGGCGACGAGCGAGCAGAACAGAGCGAACGTTTAGTTAATTTCTACTTCCATAGGAATTCATTCGAGCGCCACCATTTCAATGTCCGTGCGGACGTCCATATTATACTTTCGCTTTCAAGTTAGTGTTTTTAAACCCCCCAGCGGGAGGTTTACACAATTGGTTTACACAATCACACGTTGATTAACCGGTGGGAAAATATTCCCATAGTAACATCCCTAATATATAAATATATATAAATTCAATACGCCTACCTGATTTTGAACACAAGAGGGCAGTATAGCACTATATATGATTTGGATTATTATTATTTTTGACTAAACAACCATTCTGGCTGTTTTTAAACTTAAAAATAATTCTTAAATTGAAAAAAAAGAAATAAAATGGGTTTAGTTCTAATATTTGTATAATTTTATATAAAAATAAATGGTGTATAATTACATTTTAGAAAGATATGAGACATGCCCTGATTCTTTTTTTGA